>NW_022983538.1:133279-195217 GCF_010093885.1 Aplosporella prunicola CBS 121167
CTTGCCGTTGAAACCGTGCTTGCGCCTCCAAAGCCGTGCGTCATGGCCCATTTCCTTCCCCGGGCCGGGTATTATGCCATTGTTTTGCATCACTCCACATCCAAGAAAAAATATTGCCCCCACGCAACCCACGATTAAACCTCACCGGCCTTTTTGCCCTTCCGTTGCTCGACCTTGAGCAGGAGCGCGCGGTTGATGTGCGGCAAGACACCGCCAAAAGCAATCGTGGCCCGGATGAGCGTGTCCAGTTCCTCGTCTCCGCGGATGGCCAGCTGCAAGTGGCGTGGCGTGATACGCTTGACCTTGAGATCCTTTGCTGCGTTGCCGGCCAGCTCGAGCACTTCGGCGGTGAGGTATTCGAGGACGGCGGTCAGGTAAATCGAAGCCTTGGCGCCGATGCGCGTCTTTTGGCGCGTGATGTTACGGAGGTGACGCTTTATACGACCGCAGGGGAACTGGCGACGAAAATGTTAGATGCTCGCTCCACCGCCAAATGTGCGCGTCGGACATATGGCAAGACCAACAACCATTATGACGTGACGCGTTGAGACGTGGGGTGCGCAGGCAGCCTTACCTGAAGACCGGCCTTGGCCGAGTGCGACTTGGATGTTTTGACGGTGGAGTCGCCCTTGCCACCCGTCTTGCCACCAGATTTGCCTGTAAACGCGACAAAATCGACGCGTTAGCGATATTCCCGAGATCCGTGAAGCCGTGAAGTTTGGTACCTTTGCCGCCGGGCATGATGATCGTTTGTAGTAATGTAACTCGGGGATCGGATTCGGTGGCTCGATGCGACCGGCTATCTGAAGTTTGAAAGATGAGATTACGTTGTGGTGTTCGGATGTCGGTGGGTAGTGAGGGAAGGAAGGCGGGCGGAATGGTGTTTTGAGATTCTGAGGAAGCGCGCGTCGAAAACTATATGCCACGTGATCGACGCACGCTTTGGCCTGCAACGTCCGGTAGGTGCCGACAGTCACACCAGAATGCTGCCTAAAAGCAAAAATAGGTGTGGCGAACGGATTGTGATGTATTCAGATGCCTCTCGATCCTCGTCATTGTTGCCTGTTCACACGTCACGTGAGTGCTGTTTGTCTCGAGTCGATGTCTTGAAAGACGACAACCCAATCCGGATTGGCGCCAAGGTTCCGCCCATGGAAACAATAAGACGGGCAGCTTGTGAGAGCTTGGCAGACATGCTAGGTTGCGATTAACCCACCCGTACGCGTTTAGACTCCAAAAGTCCTTGGCAGGACGGTGACGGTCCGCTTGAGTTAGTTAGTTGGTGATGGCTAACATGTCTCAGCAGCATCCGGATGGATTACGAGAAGCGGAGGAATGAATGACTGAAAGAGAAGCAACAATCTGAAACTGATGGCAGCAGTCTTACCATGCTGTGGCTAGCCTCCCCGCAGGCCCGCTCAACTGCTGCCCCGTACCAAGCGATGCGGTCATACAAAGCGGCGCTCTCGCAATTCCCCACCGGGTAGGCTGTCATACTGCGCCTGAGCTCCTTGCAGGTGGGCATCGGGTTCAGAGTACAATGGCGTGCAGGAGGGAGGGCGGGGGCATGCGATAGCAAACGCGCAGTGGAGGTTGTCGGCGGTCAGAAGCCGGCTTTGAGGTTTCGCCGAACCATGAGGGCTGGCATCCATTGGCCGCGGACGCTGGAGACATGATACATGCCGCGATCGGATCTTGTTGCGTTTCAGAAGCTGAAACGCATCGAGCAAACGCAGTACGGGTAGATGCAGCTTGCCGAGTCGGCTGTTTGAGTTTATGTATACATCGGGCGTGCTACAGTAGGGACGAGATGCGAGTGCCGACGGAGTCATACTTGTACTGTAGGTGCTTCGATGATCCAACCAAAACACCAGCCGGCAAGGCCGTATGGCAAGGCTCCTACGCGCACTGCAGCAGCGGCAGCCATCACCAGACGACGGGCTTTGATGTTGCTGCACCTACCGAATCGGCACTAGTTGCGAGGAGAGGGCACGTGACGTTGACGGCTCCAGGAGGCCCCGGCGGACGAGATTTGATTGGCTCTCGACTTTTTGCTCGCCTGATGCGGCTCGATACCGCTCTTTCACTTCTCTACACCGTTCTCCTCCGCGTGTTTCAACCCTCAACGGCACTCCCGCTCTCTCCGAGCCGAATGCTGCGGGCCAATTGATCAGACAACCGTCAGCCCACTCTTTTTCGGCGTGCAGAGAATGCCGCATCATACGCCATTCGCTCCCAACGCCCGCGTCCATGCTCGCCGCTAGAAGCACGGATCGATGCATGTCCAAGCGATCGATCAAGAAACAAGGCACACAAACCGGATTACGGACGGCCGCGACAGGCCGTCCTGCGCAATGCTTCCCGCTGAGCCAAAGAGACTCCACGGGGTAGCAATTCTTGAATATCAGGGTCTTCAGGGTCCCTCATCAATGTCAGACGCCGCCTCAGCTTCCGCTCCCAGCCTCTGCGTCCGCTCGTGATATTGGATAAGGTAGGGCTGGTGATCAACTGGGGTAGCCCCAGATGGATATGCGAACACGTCAATAAGCCCCTCAGGCAGCCGATGAACGCCCCGTCAACGGCACGTTTGTAAACACGGATCAACTTTTCCTGCGTCACATGGTGACTCAATTTTCTGCCCATTAACGGTGCCACGCGCTTTATTTAAGTGCCGTTGCTACGACGCGCTGCGCTTCCTCCACCACCCCGTGTCCTTCCGCTCCCCCGTCCCGCCACACCGCCAACATACTTACTCGCAAGCTGTGGCGGACCACCATCTACCAATCGTCAACCCGTGTCTTTGAGAGACTCGCCCACCATGGTCAGCTCTATCCCGCTTCTTCGGAGCACAAACAGTCAGCTCACGAATCGCAGGCTTCTTCAAGCAGGGTCATATCCATCCAGCAGCAGGTGCTAAAGCTCTTCTCCCGGAGGGCTTTTGCCCTGTCGCTTCCCGTTGCCGCTGGCTCCATTGTTTTGTTCCTCCAATGGAGAAAGAGGAGGTCGTTGAGGGGAAAGGGAAAGCCCAAGCACCCAAGATCCAAGGAAATCGAAGCGAAGGAGCAGCAGCCATCCACCGTGGAGCCTGAGAAGCCCGTTGCTGCTGCAGAACCCACCGAAACGGCTCCCGTCGAGTCTTCTGAGCCTGTCGTGGAGACTCCACCGTCGCCAGTTGTCGTACACATGGAGGTGGCCCCCGCGGAACCAGCGGTAGAGGTTCCTGGTGAAATCGTCATCGACGCGCCTGCCCAAGATCCTCTGGAAATCTCTGCCAAATTCCCCGTGATAGCCTCCACCGAAGTCGACGTCGAAACCGCCGTCGAGCCCGCCGTCGAACCAACCGCGGACGTTGCAGAGCAGGTTGCTTCCGATTCCGCAGAAATTCCCGCCGAAGTTTCGGCCGAAACCCCCGCCGCCGGCACCGTCGAAGTTCCCACCGCACCCGCTTCAGAACTTCCGACCGAGGAGGCGCTGGAGCCGCCAGTGACGTTCACCCAGCCTCCCAGCTATCGGGATCATATCGCTACTGTTCCCCAATCTCGCCGTGTCCCGCCGACGCACATCCGGCCAAATGTGGATTTCACGCAGCCGCTCAGGCCGATTCACAACCGCAAACGGTCTAGGGAGGACAGCCTAACGTCGCCTGTCGTCGAGCGCCTGCCCGGAATGGGCATTCCGAACAAGAAGCGTGACGTCGAGAGCTCATCCCCGGCCTCCACGCCGGCGCCCGAAGTTGAGGTTGAAGTTGCGACAGCGCCCCTGTCGCACCTCCCCGGCATGGGCATGCCCAACAGCGTGCCACGCGCCGCAGCCGCCGCGCCGTCGCGCATCCCGGCCCCCTCGTCCATCCCCACGAGCAGCAGCAACACCACCACGGCCGCCCCCTCGCAGCCCCGCACCTCGATCCCCGTCCCCGCGTCGGCAGCGCCGGTCTCGGTCACGGTGACGGCGCCCGCCCCGGCGCAGCCCAAGCTCACGCGCGTGGAGCGTCCTCGCCTCGGCCGCGGCCGCTCCGTCGAAAAGGTGCAGTCGTACGCGGGGCTGTCGAACCTGCCCGGCGCAGGCGCAGGGCCGCGCGAAGGGCCCCCCCGCGGCCTCGCGCCGCTGCAGACGATCCCGGACCACGCGCCGCTGCCGCCGCCGAGCCCACGGGCGACGGACCGGCCGCGTCCGACCCGCGGTCGCTTCAGCGAGGACAGCTACCGCACGCGCTCGTCGATCCCGCAGCCCGCTTCGGCGACTGCTGGAGGTGCGGCCGCGCAGGGCCAAACCGGCTCGCCGTACGTCTCGTCTCCGCTGGCGCACCTGCCCGGCATGGGCCGCCCGAACAGCGTCTCTGATGCGCCGGAGGAGCGGGCCGAGGTCAAGACCCCGACGAGCAGGATTGCGGGCCCTAGGCGCAGGAGCTCGGCCGCTGCTCACGGTGCTACCCCGGCGCGCAAGGGCAGTGTTTCCGGCGAAGACATATTCACTTCGCCGTCGACGAGCCCGGACAGCAAGCGCTTTGTTGAGAAGCTGAGGGGGTCGAACTAGGTGGCTGGTGTGCTAGCTGGTTAGCTGGTTAGCTGGCTGACTGGGTGGTTGCATGGCCGAGGCGTTTAGGGCTGCGCTGCACTTGCTTGCTTGCTTTTATGATGACGAACACGAGGTACGATGACAGGAAAAGACGGGCGCGCTCTCTCCCTCCTTCCGCCTTCCCTGTCGTGGTGCGGAGGTGGGCGCGCCGAACAAACAGTTTGGTCTGGGTGGGTAGGTAGGTATATATGGACGGGGCACGGATCTCTGGCTTCTTTTGGGAGTGGTGGATTAAACGGACTAGGTAGGCTGGGATAGGACGGGACGGAGTGGCGGCGTTTCTCTTCTTTTTACGTTTCTTTTCGTCTCTTTTGCTCTTTTCTTGTTCTTCTTCTTCTTCTTCTTCTTCTTCTTCTTTTTCTGCGTCGCTTGGGTGGTATTGCTTCGCGCTGTGTCCTTTTTTGATTGCATTCTTGTTGTCTGCTTGCTTACTTGCTTGCTTGAGATGGTCCTCCTACGTTTGGGACGGGGATGGGGGCTGGGCTTGCTTGCTTGGTTGATTGGTTGGTTGGTTGGCTGCTGCGTGGTTATTACGGGAAGTATATTAGATGAAGCAAAGGGGTGTGTATGTATATAAAGTAAGCAGGGATGCTGAGTTACGTAGATAGATAAGCTGTGGTGCTGTGCACTATGCTACTCTATGTTCTGTGGTTTGGCGTCGCTGCTGTGTCGTGTTGTATAGCTCTCTGCTTAGCCATCTGGTAGGAAGGAAGGGATTGAATGCTTAGAGAAGAGGTCGTTTGCTTTACTTGTTTGTATACGGGCTTGTTAGAGGTAGTGCGCCACGGCAGCTGTGGCTTCTAGACGATGCTTCTACATGCATAGACGATGGGTTTGGTGGAGAGGGGGCCGGAAGGAAAGAGCGAGGGCAGATGTCGTTGTGGTGTGGTTTGGTGGGTGTATGGAGTGTGAGAGAAGGAGAGAGAGAGGAGAGAGGCACACGACCTACTCTCAATAGTCCGCCTCTCACTTCACCTCACTTCACTTCACCTCACCCGCACCTCGCCCTCTGCACCACCACTAATACCGTAGACAAGTAATCAATCGTTCAACCCCGTAGTAACGCCTCGCTTTGCCCGGAGAAATACATAGGTGAGAGCGTTAGACGCGCGCAGCAGCTGCACGTGTCGTATCCCATAGCAAGAACAAGAACAAGAACGAGAATGAGAACGAGAACAGGAAGCCCCTCCCTCAATCCCGGCCTTAATCCCGCCAACCCACCCACACAACACGACGTCCGACTGCCTGGCTGGAGCGCGAGACTCGCACTTCCTGTTCCGGAGTCCGATATCCCGAGTCCGATATCCCTCGGCCTGGCATCGCAACGCAACGCAACGCACTCACCGTCATTACAAAAGCCCCCTAAACGCAAAAAACGCCGCCGTCCTCTGCACTGGTGGCTTAACCCATACCGCGCCCCGCACACTCGGCTCCTTCAAACTTCCCCGCCCTGCCTCCCCAACCTACCTCCCCAACCCTCCCCAAGTCCCCAAGTCCCCGAGTCCCCGCCCTCCACCCCCCATCCCGTCCCCACCATCCCGCCCCCGCGCATCAACCCAATCCTCCCCAAGCGCCGCGAATGCGCCTCGCAAGCTGAATATCCTTCTGCATAATAGTGACGCGCTTGGCGTGGATGGCGCAGAGATTCGTGTCTTCGAAGAGGTGGACGAGGAAGGCCTCGGCGGCTTCCTGGATCGCTTGGATGGCTTGCGATTGCCAGCGCATGGGCTCGCCCGTGGCCGTCATTGAGAGGGCGATTTCGCGGACCTGAGCGTGGGGAGTTAGTGCGCGCTTCGTGGGCGGGTTCGGAGTTTGTGGAATTGGAAATGGTGGGATTGGTGCGGCTTACGAGGCGCGAAAATGGCAGCTTCAATAGCAGCAGGTCGGTGCTTTTTTGGTACTTTTTGATCTCGCGCAGGGCGAGGGTGCCGGGCTTGTAGCGCGGCTTCTTGCGGCCGAGGGGGAGGGGGTCGCCGGCTAAGAGGGCGCGTGCGCGTGAAGTTAGCCTTCTTTCTCTCGTTCGTTCTTTCTGGATGTGCTTTCGGAGCGCGTGCGCGTGCGCGCAGAGGGCGTGAGGCGTGCGACGCGCTAGGCGCATTCTTACGACGCTCTCACGCGACGCTGCGTCTGCGTCCACGTCCTCTCGCCCTCGGCGCTGCGCCGCTTGTGGTGGCCTTACGTTCTACTCCCGACAGACGCTTCTGCGTCTTTGCGCCCTTGCCGCGCGGTGTTGCGGCTGAGGAGCCGATGGATTTGCGGTTCTTGTTCGTGGAGCCGGCGGGGCGCCCGCGTTGCTTGGTGCTTGTCATAAGTGGAGAGAGAGAGAGAGTGTGTGTGTGAGGATTAATTGTCGTGGTGACGGTAGTCGCGTCTGGCTAATTGGAGAGCATGGGTTGTTGTTGCAGCGCGCGCGATGCCAGCTAGTACCTACTAGTGGAGTTGTGTTGTGTGTTGACGGTTTCGGTCGTGCTTCAATGCCCCCCGAAGCCGCAGCCTTATCTTAGCGGCTTGGCGCCGCGGGCAATGGGGCAACGTAACAGTTAACCCTCCCCAATCACTCTCCTCCACCTTTCCCGCCTTTGTCGCTCCCTATATCCTCGCTCCTCGCCGCGCCGCCCTTCTATCCGCCACATCCCATCCTTCTTCTCGCCTTCGCTCCACTGCTATCATCATCATGGCGGCCATGCTCGGCGGTGGTGACGGCATGATGGGCCAGCTTCCGCTCGAGCAGTGGTTCTATGAGATGCCCGTGTGCACGCGCTGGTGGACGACTCTGACCGTTGTCGCGAGCGTCCTCGTCCAGTGTCATGTCATCACACCATTCCAGCTGTTCTACAGCTTCCGCTCCGTCTTCTACAAGCACCAGGTACGCAGGCTGATCGCATGGCTCGCGAGCGCGAGCCAAAGACAAGACAAGACAAGACAAAGCCACTGACCGCAACCACAGTACTGGCGCATTCTGTCGACGTTCTTCTATTTCGGGCCCCTCAGCCTCGACCTCCTCTTCCACGTCTTCTTCCTGCAGCGCTACTCGCGCCTCCTCGAGGAAGGCTACGGCCGCTCCCCCGCCCACTTCTCCTGGCTCCTCTTCTACGCCTCCGCCGTCCTGCTGTGCATTGCACCCGTCTTCTCCATGGCCTTCCTCGGCTCCGCCCTCAACAGCACCCTCGTCTACATCTGGAGCCGCAAGAACCCCGACACGAACCTCAGCTTCCTCGGCCTCTTCATCTTCAAGGCCCCGTACCTGCCGTGGGTGCTCGCGCTGTTCAGCATCGTGCTGCACGGCGCCGTCCCCAAGGACGAAATGTGCGGCATTGTCGTTGGGCACGGTAAGTCACGTTATCCCAGCCGCGCGGCGAGCGGAGTGGATCTGAAGAACGTGCGCTAATGAGATGCGGCAGTGTGGTACTTCTTCAATGACGTCTTCCCGCCTCTCAACAACGGCATCCGCCCCCTCGACCCCCCGGCCTGGTGGGTCCGCCTCTGGGACGGCAGGCCCCCAGTCGAGGACCACGAGGACGACTCGGACGAGGCTCAGGACACGGCGGCGGAGCCGATCGACCGCGATATTGCGGCGGCAGTGGCGCCGGAGCTGCGGTGATGTCGCCGCAGTTAAAGGCGATTTTGCCGGAAGGGCAAGGCGATTGCGTTTGTGCATTATGACGAGATACCCGGCACATACTGTGGAGTCTGATACTAGGGCGTTTTGTTTATTTTATTTTATTTTATTTATTTATTTTATTTTTTTTTTTTTCTGTTCTGGGAGTTTTTAAGGGCGCGACGGCCGCCGGCGGACTTTGGGTACGCGTACACTACACGGGCATTGAGACCCCGGCGCAGTGAGTCGCGGGGTACGGCTGCTTGTGTCTCGCGCGAAATGTACGTGCTTGCTGGCAAGGCAATTGATCTAGTTGGATTTTTTTGTGGCTGCAGATAAATTGATATTGGTAAACAGTCAGGATCTACCGATAACTATAGTGCGACTGTCTTTTTCGTGCGAGATCGTCGCTGGTCTACGAGTACTAGGTGATAGGTGATGGAGCATTGGCGTCTTCGCTGTAGGTAGGAGTAGGAGTAGGTAGGAGTGCGCCGCTGATATCACGCCTCCCCGCACCGCTTCGCTTTATCGCGGCAGGGCGGCCGGTGTGTGTGTGTGCCTACCTACATATGTATACATAGTGTACACTAGCTCGGCCGGCAGGCCGGGGACCCTGGGCTTCAGCTGCGAGGCCAACCGAGGGTCCCTTCATTTCCGGCTGAACTTCGCCGCTGCTGCTTATTCGGACAACAGTCGATAGACATGGCTTTGTCGCCGTTGTCGGTGAGCTGTGACCCTGGGTGCTATCCATGGCGTGGTGGCTAGTTTACGGAGTACTGGATCACGCATGCATGCACGCACGCACGCACTCGTTGCTTGACTGACTCTGAGCAGGGAAACGGATTAGGCCTTCTTCCTTTCTTCTTGCTCTGCAAGGGCTCTCTGCCTAGGGCGAGCGAGGTCTGGTCGCGTGCCTGTCTTGCCTGCCTGGTCAGGTCAGGTCAGGCCTGCAAGTGAGAGGCGGCTCCGTCTCGACTATGCTGTGCGGTGCAGGCCTTGCCTACATACATACATACATACATACATACCTACACTAAGTACGTATACAAGACCAGGTACTCGAACAGCCTTGCGTAGGCAGGTAGACAGTCAGTAGCCAGTGTCTACACATACGGGGCACGGCACGCCGCAACGCCCGACAAGAGCTCTAGTACATCGACCAGCTTCCTCGGTTGATAGCGGATGGTTAACGCCTGCTTGCTATGAGCTAATGCCAGGACACCGTAGCACAGCGGAGCTCGATCCGTCGGCTTGGTCCGCATGTGACGCGTACGCGCAGCACACAGACAGGCGCCGGCGGCTCCTCGACCGCCGCAACTGCCTGCAGCCGTGTAACCCACGTGCGCGGTCGGCGTCGCTGGTGCCACGGCCTGCTTGTCACACTGCCAGCCATGGATATGCGGCTGCCTGCATGCAGCGGAGCACTTGCAGTCGGCTCCTTGCAGGCGACGCTGCGATGGCGTTGGTGGCGCAAGGCTTTTGCTGACTTTGCTGCTGCTGCAGGCGTAGGGCCGGGAGGTGGGCTGCGGAAGGGGGAGCTGCTTTATGCGTGGGTGCCTGAGACTTTGGCATTGATCCTTTGTCTGGTTCTGGTCAGAGCGGCAAGGTCATGCGTGCGTGGGTTTTGGCCTTGATGGTGAGTTTCTCGATTCACTGTTCTAGAGGAGTTGGCGGAAGGCATTGTGCAACATGGCGGAGGGCATTGTCTAGATTGCCTTGGGCGTGCAAGGTAGGTTGGCGCGGTTCATTCGCCGCGTCGCTAGCGCAGTGAGGTTTGGTGTCTTTCTTTCTCAACCGTTATAGCCTCCTGCCTTAGGACAGAGCTTCACATGACGCGCGCCGCCGCGGGCCTCAATGCCGGAGGACCACAGTGTCGGTGGCTGCAGTTGTGCCGAATGCGGCGGCTTTGTCTTGCGCACCCAGTGCCTGGTACGCGGGTCGCGTACGCCGCGGGCCGCCGCGTCTGACAGGCCTCCATTTGGGCCTAGCTCCGCTGCCCAGGAACTTCCTGATCGCGAGGCGCCTGCTCTAGTTACCTCTGGATTCTTTTTTGCTTTGAGACGAGGCCCCCCATTCCATTCGCGCGGCTGTCTTGTCCGGCGCGAGAGTCGACAATGCTGCGTCCTGGCGAGCTAGTATCTTGTCCAGACGCATCGGATCGATTGAAGCGGATTCTACTCATGCTCTTACGCCTCCTTCCCTCTGAGCTTGGAGTCGACGCATAGACGGCGTGAAACACCACGCCGGCAATGACGATTCGCCGCGGACAGGAATATTGGTTCCGCGTCACTTGGGCTGGGCAGCGTCGAACACGCCCAGCCTGATCCAGCGCGCCAGCATTCCTCAAACACCAGAGCAGCAGCAGTGGCGGATCACGCGCCTAAGCGGTGGACGGACCAATCCCTCTCTCTTTCTCTCTGGGCTTCGGTAAGCGTTGCACGCCTCGAAGACGATGACGAGCATGCAGAGAGAGAAAAAGAGAGGAGACGCGAGGTGTGACGCGCAGCGTGCTACCACGCACAGGCTCGCTCGCTCCATCGTGGTTGCCCTGCTTGCCGTTGCGGAGGTGAGCACGACGAGTGGGTAGCTTGCCACCTTGGCGGGCTCCACACGCGCCCTGGACTGCCGACTCAGCAGGTATAAAGGTCTGGGCCGTGCGTGGCCGTTTCGTTGCAAACCGTGTGTGCTCTTTTCTTCTCGCTGCCAGTGGATCCCTACAGTACTATACCATACCTTTTCGGCCGCTACCAAACCGCTAAAGAGATATGTTTACGCTGCCGAAGATTGCCTCGGCCATGCTGGCGCTGGGGGCGTTTCGCGGCGCCTATGCTGGCTTCGATCCTAATGCCAAAACTAATGTCGTCGTGTATTGGGGTGCGTGCTCAACCGTGCTGCTCCTGTCTTGCTATTGGGGTTTGCTGATAGTGGCGTAGGTCAGAACTCACACGGCCAGGGCTCTGGCCCGGAAGCGCAGCAGAGACTTGGGTACTACTGCAAGAGTAAGTCAGGGAACTCTGTTTATTGTTGTATTGGATCAAAGACTGATGGACATCATCGCAGACTACCCGGAGATAGACGTAAGTACTGCAGCCATTGTGGATGTTGGAAGGTTTGAGTAACGTAGAGCGCTAGGTCATCCCGTTGGCGTTTGTCACTGTCATCTCGGACCAGAACGGCCTGCCGCAGATGAACTTTGCGAACCAAGGTTGCAATGTCTTCCCGGGGACTAACACGATGAACTGTCCGGACATAGCGTAAGTGTGCTCGCAAAACAAGTGAGAAAATAGCAGCACTTTTTTTCCATTCCATCAAGTCAACCATCTCTCTTCGTCTCCGTCTCCCTTTAGTCATCACTCGTCCCATCAAACCACAGCACAACTAACCCCGCCCCAGCAACGACATCCACGTCTGCCAAAACACCTACAACAAAACCATTCTCCTCTCCTTAGGCGGAGCCACCTACACCCAAGGCGGCTTCAGCTCACCCAGCGCCGCACAGCTCGCAGCACGCATGCTATGGCAAACCTTCGGGCCACTCAGCAGCCCATACACAACATCACTCCGGCCCTTCAGCACAGCCGCAATCGACGGCTTCGACCTAGACTTCGAATCCGCAACCAGCAACATGAAGCCCTTTGCGGACGAGCTGCGGCGGCTCATGGACACGCAGCCCGACGGCAAACGGCGCTTCCTAACCGCCGCGCCGCAGTGCCCCTACCCCGACTACGCAGACAAGGACTTCCTCGACGGCGGCTCCCGCGTCGACGCCGTCTTCGTCCAGTTCTACAACAACTACTGCGGCGTCAATTCCTTCGTCCCGGGCGCCGCCGAGCAGTGGAACTTCAACATGCACACGTGGGACGACTGGGCGCGGCGTATCGCCGGCGCGCGCCCCAACGCAAAGGTCCTGGTTGGCGTGCCCGCGAGCAGCACGGCTGCTGGCAGCGGCTATCTGTCGCCCGACCGCCTGCGCCCCGTGCTGGAGTTCTCGGCGCGCTTCCCGAGTTTTGCCGGCGTCATGCTCTGGGATGCGAGCCAGATGGCGGCGAACGCCCCGTTTGTGCAAAGCGTTAAGAGCGTGTTGGAGGGCGTGAGGGCCGCCGATGAGAACGCCCAGTTGCCGCTTTGTCGGCCGGAGCAGGGCGCGCAGCAGCAGCAGCAGCAGCAGCAGCAGCAGCCGATGCTGGAGCCGGCGCCCCAGGGCAGGAACGCGTCGTGGGGGAAGAGGGAGGAGGATGGGGGGGAGGAGAGTGTGAGGGCGCGGGGGGCACGGGCCGAGGGCGAGTTGGTGTAGGCTTCTGTGATAGGGGCGGAGATGTGGAGATTGAAGGGAGAAGAAGACGAGAATGAGGAGGAGGTGGTGATGGTGGTGGTGTCGGTGGGGAGGCCAGCGCGTTTCGATGCACCCGTTTGTTCACGCCTGCCTTTATTATATACTCGCTCGTTCGTCTCTCTTTCAGGGGACGGCGTTCTCTCCTTTTTTTCTGTCGTTGGCGCCGCTCTGGCTCTTCTCTATATATATAGGTCTTGCACGGCGCTCTTTCGTTTGATCTTTTTTACATGGCTGGCTGGCTGGCTTGCTCACTCGCTCGCTCGCTCGCTTGCTTGCTCGCTTGTGCGTGGTGTTGGCTGCTGGATGCTGGATGCTGTCTATACATACATACGCTTAGGAATAATTGGGTTTGTGGTTTGCAGTTCGTGAGCTGGATGTGCTATTTTACTGTGGTGTATGTACGTGGAGGTTGGAGATATGTAGTGGATGACTGTACGTACAGAGTTAGGAGATTTAGCGAGCATGTGGGTGTAGTTGGTCCTCTTTAAATTTTCATTTTACTTCCAAATGATCAAGTCAAGTCAACGGTTTCGCCAACGAAAGATGCAGTATCGCCTCCCGCCATAGGCCACACTCAGCATCCCAAGAATGCAGCCGTGGCTTCATGTTTAAGTAACCTAAACCACGTCTCACAACTCCAGCTCGTCCAGGGAAAGTTCGTCGGCCGTAATGACTCCATCGCCATTTCTATCGTGCCTACGCGACTCAATACTAGAGCTTGTAGCAGCATATATATCTAAACGCGTAGTCACTCACCTGTTGAACCAGTCCACGTAGACAGGGTCGTCGGCAGGCACACCCATGAGCTGCGTGTAGCGGAGCAGAGTAAGCTCGCGGGCATGAAGCAGGCGGACAATCTGGGCGGAGTAGTCGTCTGCATGCAGACTAGGGTTGGAGGAAAGCAGTAGCGAAAGGGAGAGCCTGTTGAGCGTGGAAGCGTAGTAGCGGCAGCCTTTTTGAGGAGGCGTGTAAGCAAGTGCGTGGTTGCGTGGGCACAGTGAAGAGGAAATCGCGCTAGGAGCTCACTTGCCTCCACTGCATCCGCAGCAGTTGAATCGGTAGCGACAGCTGCCGTAGGCACAGCACCCGTCGTGGTCGGGCCTCGACCCGTCACTGCACGTCGGGGAAACGCCCGGTCCTCGCCATGGACTTGGACAGCACTCTGCGGCTATGCGGGCGGCGAGGAGCGTGTTGAGTATGGTTGAGAGTTGCATTGTGAGGTTCAGTAAGGTAAGGAATAAGCAAGGGCGCTGAAGAGGAGCTTAACCGATATGCTTCCTTCGTCGGGCTTGATATATATTCCTTGAAACTCCGCTTTACTTGATCACTGGTTGTACATCATGTCACCTCGCGAGCGGGGTACTTCTTGGTAGTTACTAGTGGCACCGCGATAATTTGTCAACGGTGACACTTCTTAGCTGGCAGTGGTGGCGTCGTACAGGGTGAGGGGCCGCGGAAGTACCACAAAGTCGAAAACGCGAATCGGGGCTTGTCGGCCTATACTGGGGCTTGAAGAGCCCTGTATGATGGTTTAGAACTGTCACAAGCATTCGATCTCCCACTAGATCTGTGATCCCCGGATACAATATAATCAATAGCACTCCGTCCCTATGAGAAATTACTTCATGGCATGACCAATCACTCCAGCCATTTCAGCCAAGAAATATCTGTGAACAACTGTACAAGCCTTACACCTCCGCACCATCGTCCTGCAGGTGAACCTCGTCGATTGTGATGACTCCATCACCATTCTTGTCGTGTCCGTACTTCTGACCAGCTCATGTCACTGTGCTTTCAAGCACTCAGTACCTACTTGTTGAACCAATCGACGTATATAGGATCGTCAATGGAGACACCCACGTAACCTGTGTACCGGCGCAGGGTAAGGTCACCAGTGTCGAGGCCTTTGGCGCGTTCAAAGGCATCGGCATTCACATTCGACGTCTGCTAGGACAGGCATAAAAGGGTAAATCTGTTGAGCGATATACGTACGGTGCCTGCAGCCTACAGCCTACAGAGCAATTATTTTCTTCTTAGAGATACTAAAAGCAGGAGACGAGGACAGATAGAATATGATGGAATGGGCAAAAACAAACAGCGTACTTACCGCCGTCGCAATTGCAACAGAGTACGTTGCAGCCCCCGTAGCCACAGCAAGGGGCTCTAGGTGTGCCGTCATTGCATCTGAATGGGGGCCTTGGAGGTATAAATGGTGATCCGCTTACGGTGCCTGCTGGTCTGTAGTAATCGGCTATGGCCCCGGATATTTGTACACCACCATTTCGACTACATGTACTGTACACCCCTCCACAACCGCTTGCCTAATCGGGTAAGAATAAGGACCTGGTAGAAAGTTGTCTTCGGCGCAACCTGCTCGCGCGACGCCGCGCGAGGACGCGCTAGCGGGGAACAGCAACTAGTACCCCTTATTTTACGCTAAAAATTAGCTAAATTATTTTATATCTCTAACCTTACTATTACAGCGCGGTAAGCGGGGAGCCCGTAGTTATTTAAGTTATTATATACTATAAACGTTGCTTTTTCGCGTGCGCGAGCGCTCCCGCGCCCTCCTCTACGGGTACTAGTAGTATTACGGTAAGGTTTCTTCGCGAGTAGAGCTGCTGGTATAATTATAGTTATAGGCTATAGTTGTAGGTGGGTACGCGGGCGCGTAGTATTATTACGAGATACGTTGCAAAGTTAACTTTCTACCGAGCGCTTTACCTAATTAGGCAGGCGGCAGTGGGGGGGAGGGGGGGGTGTACATATAGTCGAAATAGGGGTATACAAATATCCGGGGCCATCGGCTATAGCGATAGAGGGGAGTATAGTAAGCAGTGAGAATACAATAGAAAGGCGCATATTGGGTTTTAGTAGAGAGGAGTATATTAGATGTGCTTGCTTTAATAATAGTGATGGAAGATAGTTAAAATAAGGGAGACGGGAGTGCGGGCATTACAATACCACGTCGTTAATATGCAAGTCCCACACGTACATGTCTAGAATACTTATATCCGACCGTTACTTAGCTATTATCTCCTACTACGTTATCCGGTCTCTTAGGGGCTTTCTCTTTACTAATCTAGAGCCATCGTCGAGTATCACGAATGTTCAACTAGGCCTAGAAGTGTAACCTTCACTCCCTATTCTACTGCGGGCCTTGTGTAGCAACAGGTCGGTAGAGAAGGTAGGAGTAGGTGCGTAACAGCGCCAAAAGTCTTAGCAGTTTAGGTAGTTGGCCTAGGAGTGTACGGATGCAAGAGCCTATTTTCTTGCTGATACAAGGGAGGGCTTGGAAGATAGTTAGATAGTAATTGACGAGCGGTGAGTTAGGTTATCAATTGATTATTGGCTACCTACTACTAACTGGAAGGTGTGCTATGAACTACCTACTAGGTAAGTAAGCCCTGTAAAATCCAACGCATAGCCTGCAAGACTACACTATTAGAGTAAAAAGCACTCCTATTATTAGACCAAATTATATAATAGATATAATACTCCCAGCACGCAGTAACCAACCCCAACACACCGCCATTCTATCATGAGATATTTTCCCACTTGTACTACACGAGCCCTGCAACATAAACGCACTCTTAATCTAACAGTGCAGCGTCCCCTGTCACCAAAACCTGTCCCTCCTCTCGCTACCAGCAAAACGCGCATCACCAACAACACCGAGACGCTTAGCCACGCAAGCAGGGCCTCAGTCATTCCTGCACAGGTGGTTGGGGGAAGAATGGGATATAAAAAGCGCGTCGTCGAGGCAAGCAAGGCGCAAGCACGTCAGCCAACTTCCCGACTCCTCCTTCAACACTCACTGATTGATTGTTTCAACCATCCATTCTTCCTTGCTCTCTTATTAAAGAAACAAAATCCCCGCCCACGATGCACCCCGGCACCATCCTCGCTCTCGTCGCCACCCTCCTCCCCACCGCCACAGCAGCAGTCGAGTACTGCTACCCCGAAGGCGGCGCAGGGCACAAACGGTGCTTTGACGGCACGCGCGCAACGCCCTGCTGCGGCGTCGGGCCGTGCAACATCTTCTGCGCCAACTGCGACGGCGGTGCGTATAACTAGCTCTGTCCATGATTTCCCCTGTCCCTCTGAGTCCCTACCTTACTGAAACCCCACCATCACTAACGCCCCCCACCCTCCTCTAGGCTGCCGCAAGCGCCCCTCCTACGACCGCGCAGCTTTCGACCGCGCCACTGCCGCCGATACTGCCGAGCTTACCCTGCGCCAGTACACGCTGTACATGGGCGTCGCCGTCGATGATCCGGTTTATGTTGACTGGTTTAGGAGGTGCGTTGGCGTTTTGTTGACCTTGCTGCTGCGTTTTGCTGCTTAGTCGTGCTGCGCTGCTGCTGATGCTGTATGTGTGTGTACTACAGGCACGACAGGAACGGCGATGGCGTCGTTACTTTCGACGAGTTGCGCTTGGATGGGCGGTCCGAGTTGTAGCTGTGCATGCTTGGTTAGCTAGTTGGTTGGTTCGTAAAAGGCGTAAGCTAGGGGAAGAAAATAGGGAGAAGTGCAACTGACAATGTGTGTTGAAATTGCAAGTCCGGTGGTAACGGGTGTGAAACTCGAGTACATACTTAACGTACTTTTATCTTAGCTCAAGATAGCTTAATTATATATTCTAGCTATTCTAACTATCTTTTTCCGCTTACCTACTTCGGCAGAATCTGACAGAAAAGAGAAAGCTAATTGGTCATAATAGTAGTATAAGATTTACTATCTTAAGAGCGATGTTTCAGGGCCGCTAGAACCCTTGGATAGAGCGTGAGAAGCACGAGTTATCCTATATACCTATAGCTCCTTGGGAGTAGTTAAAGAGCTACATGCCATTGCTTTTATCAAGTATACCATACCATACCATACCATACCTATACTTATATCTTTCTATACCCACTAGTGTCTATACCCCCACGTACACATACTCCCTCCCACATACGCACACACAACCCGCACTCCATACAACCAAACCAGCCAAACAAGTCAAAAAGCCAACCAAACAACCAAGCAAAACATACATATAATTCCTTTCTCTTTTTTACCTATCCTACCCCCAACCCACCCCAAACCCCACCCTCCCAAATCCTCCAAATACCCACACTAACCCGACTTCCTCTTCGTCCTCTTCTCCTTCCCCTCCTTCCTCCCCTCCTTCTTCCCCACCTCCTTCGCAGCAGCAGGCGAAGACTTCGCCGCCTTCGGACTGGCCCTATCCTTCTTCCCCTCCTTCGCCAACTGGACCTCGTCCTTGCGGGCACCCTCGACCCTCTCCTCCAGCTTCTTCGACGTCCGCTCCTCACGCTGGCGCTTCCCCGCCACTTCGGCAGCCTTTTCGCGTTTCTGTTGTTTGTGCTCCGCAGCCGCAACCGCAGCCGCTTCGTCAGCGACAGGGATCTCTGCTACTGCGGTCTTTGAGCTATCGGTTGTGCTGTGGATCTTGTTTTTCTTCTTGTCCGATTTCGCTGAGGGAGAAGTTGTCGTGGTGGTGGTGCTGGATGCACCGGCAGTCATGTCCTTAGCACCAGCAGCGGCGGCCTTGGTCTTCGGCGGCGGCACGGCGCGCGGGTCCTTGCCCTTGCGGCGCAGCTGCGACTTGCGGGCGCGCTCAATAAGCTTCTGGTCCTCCTCGTCGTCCCAGCCGCCAAAGTCGTCGTCCGCGGCATCGTCCGCCTCATCCTCCGTCGCAATCGGGGTCTTATCAGCAAAGTTCTCGACGTCGGCGGCCGCGGATCTGATGGGCACGGCCTTGGCGCTCGAGTTGGACGCGTTGACGGCGTTGGCGGGCGTGGGGCCCGTCTTCTTGAACTTAGCGACGAAGAAGCCGTCGACGTTGTAGGCGTGCGGGTAGTACCGGCGCGTCTCCTTGAGCGAGGGGTGGAACTGGCGGCCCGCGATGCTTGTGAAGCCTTCTTTGCCGAATGTCAGCCCCGTGCTGACCAGCTTTACGTTCGGCCGCTTGTCCAGCGCGTACTGCACCACGCGCTCGTTCTCGTCCGTCGTCACCGAGCACGTCGAGTACACGATGTAGCCGCCCGTCTTGGACGCGTGGTCGACCGAGTCGATCGCGTGCAGCAGCAGCTGCTTCTGCAGGTGCGGCAGCCGCATAAAGTCCTTCTCCGTCTTGTTCGTCTTGACCGACGCGTCCTTGGCGATGACGCCGGTGCCGGAGCAGGGAGCGTCGAGCAGCACTCTGTCGAAACCGCCAATGACCCGCGGGAACTCCATGGCGTCGTAGTTGCAGACAATCGTGTTCTTGACGCCCAGACGGTGAATGTTACCGATCAGACCCTTGGCACGCGCCTTGTTGGCATCGTTGGCAAAGATGCAACCCGTGTTCTTCATCAGCGCCGCAATGTGCGTCGTCTTACCACCGGGGGCCGAGGCCATATCGAGCACGCGCTCGTGCTCCTGCGGGGCCAGCGCCATGACGGGCAGGAACGACGACGCGGCCTGAAGAATATAGTGGCCGGCGAGGTACTCGGGCGTGGCACCGATGGGGACCTGCGACTCGAAGACCTGCAGACCGACCTTGGACCACTTGCCCACGGGCTCGAGGGTTACGCCGCGGTTGATGAGCGACTGGGCGAGCTGGCGACGATGCGTGCGCAGCGTGTTTGTGCGGATGACCAGGGGACGGGGCGTCTCGTTGGCTTCGAAGAAGGCAAAGGCCTCCGAGGGCGGGAACAGGTTCCACAGCTTCTCCGCCAGGAAGGGCGAGTATCCGTAGTATGCGCAAATGTCCTTGAGAACCTGAGCGGTGTACTCGGCCCTCGACCGGCCCTCTTCCGCCAGGTTCGAAAAGTCGTTGAGCACGCGAATCGTGTCGGTGATGCGCGTGCGCAACAGCTGGAGATCGGGCGCCAGCCTGCTCGCAGCGCCCTCGTCCTCGTCGTCCGAGTCGGCGAGAATCTTGGGCCGGTCACCGGCAATGTTCGTCTGGATTGCGGCCTCCTCCAGTTCGGCCTGCGCCTCGGCCTCTTCCCGCGCCCTCTCCATGTCGAGCCTCCGCGACAGACCCTCGATGTTGGCGGCCGTGAGCTCCTCCTCTGCGTCGTCGTCCTCGTCCTCGGACCACATGCCCTTGCGCATGACCTCCTCGTCCGAGTCGACAACATCCTCGCCGTCGTCCAAGAATTCGTCGTCGGGCATCGACTCGTCGTCACCGCCCAGATCAAACTCGTCCACGACGTCGGCCTCGGAGTCCTCCGCGTCGCTCTCCCACATATCTTCGTCCTCCTCTTCAACCGGCGGCACAGCCTTCTTTCCGCCCTTAGCACTAGCCTTGGCGACCTCCTTCTGCGACGCCTTGCCATTGGCAAAGGTTCCCTTGGTGGCCTTCTTCGCGGCCTTGACTGGGACTTCTTGTTGCTCCTCCTTCTTTTGCTTCTTGGAAGCCTTGGCCGGCTTCACGGGCGCGGCCTCCTCGGACGTCCTGCGCTTCTTCGGCTTGCCAGTGGCAGCGGCGGGGGCGGGCGCGGCCTCGTCGAGGTTCTTGCGCTTGCGCGTGACGAGGGATTCGTCGAGCGGCGGGGGCGGGCCCTGCTTCTTCATGCGGCGACCGACACCCATGATTGCGGATTTCTGTCGGGATCTGTGGAGGGGAGAGAGAATTAAGAGAGAGAGAGTAGGCTTGTTTGTTCGTTGCGCCGCTGGCTGAAGCTTGTAGCAACTTTCTTTTCGCTTGGGAAATTTTGGCCCGCTGCGCCCCAATAGGGTCTAGTGCGCTGCGGTCGGTGTCGTGGGCGGTGAGAGCTGGAGCAGGTTCCTGGTCCCCGCGGTGGCCGTCGTCTGTCTCACACAGCTTCAACGCCATTCCAAGTGCTCAGCCACCTAGACTTCACACCTTCGTCTGAACACAATCCCACAATGGCCGAGCTCGCCTTTGCAAAGCAATTCCTCACAGCGCTGGACTCGCGCCCCCAGCGCCTCTCCAGCGACCACATCGTAGACGCGAAATCCTACCCCCCGCAGCCGGCCGTACGTGCTAACCCCAAATCCCCCACCAAACAACCAACTAACCTACCCTCCTCCCACCAACAGACGATCCTGCCCAAAGCCGCCAACCCCAAAAAGCGCAAAACCACTCCCACCAACACCAGTAGCAGCACCGCAGACGCCAGC
The DNA here is from genome assembly GCF_010093885.1 of Aplosporella prunicola CBS 121167. Classification (NCBI taxonomy): domain Eukaryota; kingdom Fungi; phylum Ascomycota; class Dothideomycetes; order Botryosphaeriales; family Aplosporellaceae; genus Aplosporella; species Aplosporella prunicola. Next base: position 153,925 of record NW_022983538.1, read on the forward strand.
AGCACAGCCCCCAACCCACCCCCAACGACCCTCCCAGCAACGCTCTCCATAACGCTGAAGCCGACGCGCCCCAGCGCCGCCACACCAGCCATCACGCTCCCCACCGCGCCCCTCAGCACCAGCATCCACGACCTAAAGACGCACTACGCGACGCAGACGGGCCTGGCCTCGCCCGCCCGCGTCAAGCTGCTGCGCGCCCGCAAGCCCGTCCCGGACTCCAAGTCGCTGCGCGACGTGCTGCTGGAGGGGGGCGCGGGCGTTGATGCGAGTAGTGCTGATAAGGTCGCGTTGGAGTTCCAGGTTATGGTTATTGGGGGAGGGGCGAGCGGGGCGAACGCAGTGAGCGGTGCAAGCACTCCAGGCACTCCAGCCGCCTCCTCTCCGCCACCAGCCGACATCCCCAGCGCAGCAGCAGCAGCGGCCGGGATCCCACCCGCAGCGGGGCAGATCGGAGAAGAGCCCGTGAGCAGCTCAACGACGGCCGCACCGACTGGGGCAGCCGTGCCCACGACGGCCGAATTCTGGGCCGATGTGCGCGCGTTCCTGGTGCAGCGGGTGCGGGACGAGGCCGAGGGGGCGCGGCTGGCGGAGCTGTTTCGGGGGGCGTGGGAGGCGGAAGGGTCGAAGGGTGAAGGTGGAGCTGCTAGTGCGGATATGGTTGGGTGAGTTGGGTGTTGTTTGATGTTTGATGGGGATGGGGATGCGAAAACGCGAAAATAGGGAGGGTGAGCGTGTTGTTGCATTAGGCACCTCACGCTCGATCGAGCACGTGTGAATGAATGGTCGAGGAAGAGTTGAGACGGTGTGCTTGATGACGATGACGACGATGACGACGCTGATTCTTGTTGGCTTCTTCTTCTTCTTCTTCTTTCTTTCTGCCATAGTTAACACAATATGGGAGGGGAGCGTACAGACAGACAAACAAACAAGCAGACAGACGACTAGACTGATCAACAACCTGGGCGAAAACGCGTTAAAAACATCATGCGTCACATATACATGCATGCGAGAAAAAAAATCATAATGTAATGCAATGCATCTTCACAACGAAAGCAACATTCAAGCACCAAGCATCAAGCACTACACACACCAAAAAACCTTACTGCGCGCAAAATCTGCTGGAAGTGAAGCATTTTCCTATTCTATCGTCCCAAGCATGGTTCTTCAGGCAGCAGCAGCAGTAGCAGCATCACTAAGAAGAAACATCGACACGCGCGCCTGAAAAAACCACGGGCAGCCATGACGCCGCCTGCCCCGCCCAGCCGCAGAAAAAAAACTAAAAAATCTGCTCAACCGCGTCGGCAGGACGGCGATTTCCAACGTCCGCTTTAGTCGGGGTCGTGGAGCGAGCCTAGCCTCTCTCTCAACTCTCTCTCTCTCTCATTCTCTCACATCATCCAGAAGAAGAAGAAGCAGAAGAAGATGAAGATGAAGGGGTGGAGGTGCTTGGTTCCCGGCCTCTTGCCCCGCTTAGAAACGGCCCTTCTGGATGTTGGAGATGATGGACTCGAACTCGATGTCCGACTCGTCGTTGGCCTGGATGTCGGTGGCGACGCCGTTCAGCGAGCGCTTGATGGCGTCCTTGGACGACGAGTAGACCATCTTGGGCTGTTGGTGGTGCGACCATGGTTAGCAAAAAGCAGGATCGCGGCGGCGAGAGTGGGGTGGGGCGGGGGAGGGGTAAGGATTATTGGGGGCCGAGACTCACCCAGGGAGCAAGGTTGTCAGGGATCCAGGAGAGGAAGGCGATCTTGTTCCTGTAGTCGGCATGGTTAGCATGGGCATCAATTGCGTCGAAGGGCGGGGGAGGACGAGGCCGAGCGTACCTGGTGCCCTCGCCGTACGAGCCGCCGGGGGCGTCGTATTCGACGTCGTAGATGGCGTATCTCGCGCCGGGGCCCTCCTTGCCGGCCTTGTTCTTGGTCTTGGAGTTGACGAGGAACTCGCGGAACGCGTTCCACTGCTCCTCCTGGCTCGCGTCCGACTTCTTCTCGGTGTGCTCCACAACAATCTCCTTGCCGTTGTCTGCGATCATGTACACGATCCACTTCAGGTCCTTGCCCAGCTTAAGCTCGTTGAAAACAGAGATGCACTCCGGGGAGACCGAGACACTGTGACCGTCGTTAGCTGGCTGCCAGGTGCGGGGCGCGCCTGCGATGGCCGTCGCCTCGCATCCGAGTCGACGAGGCGGCAGGGGAGAGGGACGCACCCGGAAGAAGCCTGCGTGGAGAGAGTCGAGTGAGCACGCGGGCAGCAGCAGACGGGCGGAGATGGCGACTTACCATTGTGAATGATGTGGGGGGGTAGTTGGGAGCGGATAGGGCTCGAGGTCGAGGGCGTTGGTATGCTATCAGTCGAGGCAAAACCGTCAGCGTCGTCAGCGCGTCAAAGGCAGCAACCGGTCGCGGGAGAAGGAAGGCGCGGGGCCAGGTTGCCACGATGCAAGCGACTTACTGCGAGTGAGAAACTGCTGCGAATGCGCTGCAGGAGCCGGGCGTGGATGGGGCGGCGGGTGGAGAGGGTAAAGGGTGAGGTGTTGTTGCGTGCAGGAAGTTGGTGGTGCTGAGGGGCAGCGAGAGGTGCCCACATTGACCGCTTGAGCCAAGGCGCAGCCGGGGGGTAAACAGTGCGTCGTTCCGCCCCCGGAGCCATGAAGAATTGACACGCCATCGCACTGCCCGCGCGCCCTCTCGAAAAACCTCCCCCTCGACCGCCCATCTCGCCGAGATTATTATTGCTGATTGCTGATCGCCCAATTTCCACCTTCACACACTGCCACCAGCTGCCCCTGTTGCCAAATGACATCACGGATACCTGGCACGGCGCAGCATGGGTCTCCATGTCACAAAACACTACACCTGTCACTCTCACTGTCTACACACCAAGCGTCTTCTTTCCTTTTTTCCTTTTTTGTGCGTCGTCTCGCTACGTAGTTACTACATACATAGCTACAATATCATACAGCTTTTTGGTTTTTCCGGCAGATCCTCGCTCGCAATGCCCAATAAACAAGAAATCCACCCCAGGAGTGGAGAGGTAGCACGGGTGGCTAGTAAAAACACGGCTTCAAGAGGCCCAAGTAATAAGCAATGGCGGGTATAGAGGAGGGAGGGAGCAGGGGAGGATTGCTTTTGATCGTCTTCTCAACGCGGCCCAGCAGCTTAGAACATGCCGCCGCCCATGCCGCCCATACCACCCATACCGCCGGGCATGCCGCCCATGGGAGCAGCAGCCTTCTCCTCGGGTGCGTCCACGATGGCGACCTCGGTCGTGCCGAGGAGCGAAGCGACGCCCGAAGCGTCAACAAGGGCGGTCCTGGTAACCTTGAAGGGGTCGAGGATACCGGCCTTGATCATGTCGACGTACTCGCCCTTGGCGCTGTCGAAGCCCTTGTTGAAGTCAGAGCCATACTCGTCCATCAGCTTGCCGACGACAACGCTGCCCTCAGCACCGGCGTTCTCGACGATCGAGCGGGTGGGCTTGGTGATGGCGCTCTTGACAATGCTGATGCCCAGCTGCTGGTCGAAGTTGGCAGCCTTGACGTTGCCGAGGGCGTTGGCAGCAGCCTTGAGGAGAGCAGTGCCACCACCGGGGAGGATACCCTCCTCAACGGCAGCGCGGGTGGCGTTCAGAGCATCGACGATGCGGTCCTTCTTTTCACCGACCTCGACCTCAGAGGAGCCGCCGACCTTGATGACCGCGACACCGCCAGAGAGCTTGGCGAGACGCTCCTGGAGCTTCTCCTTCTCGTAGTCGGAGGTAGTGGGGTCGTTCATGACGCCACGGATCTGCTCAGCACGCTGAGTGATGGCGTCCTTGGTGCCCTCACCGTTGAGGATGACGGTGTCCTCCTTGGTGATGGTGATGGAGCCGGTGGAGCCGAGCATGTCAGGGGTAGCCTTCTCGAGCTTGATGTCAAGCTCATCGGTGAAGACGGTACCGTTGGTAAGGACAGCGAGATCGCCAAGGATGGACTTGCGGTTGTCACCGAAGCCGGGAGCCTTGACGGCGGCAACCTGGAGCTGGCCGCGGAGCTTGTTCAGGATGCAGACGGCCAGAGCCTCGCCGTCAATGTCCTCGGCAATGATGACCAGAGGGCGGCGGAGCTGCTGGGAAGCCTCAAGGGCGGGGACGATGTCCTGGACAGCGGAAATCTTCTTCTCGGAAAGGAGGATCAGAGGCTTCTCGAACTCGACCTTCTGGGACTTGGTGTCGGTGATGAAGTAGGGGGAGATGAAGCCACGGTCGAACTTCATACCCTCGGTGACCTCAAGCTCGTCCTCAATGGTCTTGCCCTCCTTGACGGTGATGACGCCCTCCTTGCCGACCTTCTCCATGGCGCTGGAGAGGAGCTCACCAATGTGGGTGTCGCCGTTGGCGGAAATGGTAGCAACCTGGGAGATCTCGGCCGAGGTGGTGATGTCCCTCTTGTTCTGGCGCAGGTACTCGACGACGGCCTCAACGGCAGCCTGGGTACCCCTCCTCAGGTCCATGGGGTTGCAGCCAGCGGCAACGTTCTTGACAGTCTCGGAGAAGATGGCACGAGCAAGGACGGTGGCGGTGGTGGTACCGTCACCAGCAACCTCGTTGGTCTTGGAGGCGACATCCTGGATGAGACGGGCACCGAGGTTCTCGAACCTGTCCTTGAGCGCAATGCTCTTCGCAACAGTCACACCGTCTGCGCATGTGTCAGAACTCAATCAATGCCTATGGTGGATGCGGAGTTCCATACCCTTGGTGATCTTGGGGGAGCCGTAGCTCTGGTCAATGAGGACATTCCTGCCCTTGGGACCGAGAGTGGTGGCAACAGCGCGGGCGAGAGTCTCGACACCGGCGAGAAGAGCAGCGCGGCCCTCAACGCCGAACTTGAGGTCCTATTCATCAACGCGTCAGCGCATTGTCTTTGTCGTCGCGAGCGAGCTCGAACGAAAGAGTCACCAATGCCTCGTACCTTGTGCGCGAACCTCCTGGCGGTCAGGTTGAAGCTCTTGGAGCTCAGAGAAGAGGCGGCGGAAGCCCGCACGCGGGAAGCAAGCATGCGCTGCATGTTGAGGGTATTGGTGGTGTGAGCGGAATTGAAGAGTTGAAGACGCCCAAGCCTGATGCTCCAAGACTCCGACCAAATCAGAAACGGAAGAGGCGAGTGGGATGGAGATGGGGGGAGATGGAGAGTTTATTGCTTCGACGGAAAACTTCAAGAAGGGCGACGAGAACCTTCGAGTCCGTGCGCGCATTCACGATGGAGATGGGCGCTAGCTAGCTAGACCTCGGCCAAAGCTCGCCGCGACCTTTCCACAGCTCCGGTTCCTCACCACGGCCTCCGGATGTCGCGGGTTAGAGTGTTAGACACGTCTTGATGCGCTTGTCAACGGTCGACGGAAGTTGGCACCTGTCATCATCGTCAGCAGCACCGTGAAAGGGCGCGGTGCGGCTTCCGCTGCTGCCTCAGGCACCACAGAGCTATAGCCACAATCACCGTCAGCTCCATCATCTCCATTCTATTGGTGGTGATCCAGAAGGGCCTATCCCCACAGTTGAAGCCATCGTGGCAACACGGACTCGGGCGGGCTTTCATGGGCCAAAATTCCTCTGATTTCTAATGCTCGCTGTAGACCGAGCCGAGTTCATCGCTGCACGGCTAACGGCTATATATCAATATCTAGCTAAAGCATCGCCGCTCCGTATCAGTCTTGAAGGCAAGACCCAAAAGCTTTTCCTGTTTAATTCAATGCTAGGAGCCATTCTTATCTCCGTACATAATACTCCATTGTTGTCTCTTTTAGACTCGTCCATCCGACGCTCCCAGCTAGCAACTATGCTCATAACACATATCACATATTCACGTAGTCATCCTCTCTTGAGCCCGTATCTCACATTGCAAAGAAAACTAAAAAAATTTCATATCTACTTGCAAATTGTAGGAGTAGCGAGCATTGCAAACCATTCCATCTACTGTATTCAATGTATACCACAATTTGGTTATGACACCAAAGCATCAACCAAATCTATCACCTCTTCAATAACCATACCTACAAAAATTTAGACCACTCAGAGCAGTCGGATCGCACTCCGGCCAAACTCAGCGCCCTCTCCTCCCCCATCATCATTCCGCTCCGCCCTCCCCAGCTCCACCACCACATGCCACAAACTCACCCAAGCAGCACCCTCATCTCCGCCCAATCAACACCTTCACCGCCGCCCAATCGGCGCATCCCTCCACCCCCTGCACCCTATCGCGCAGTGCCGCCTCGGAAGCATGTAAGCAAGCATATCGGCGATCAGATGCCGGCGCCGCGGATAGCCGTGCGGCACTTTATCGCGGCGCAGGGAACGAGCGTGGTAAATTTGTACTCCGTACGTATTGCTAGTGATTGCAGGTACATCGCAGAGCAGGGCTGCGGCGCTGCGCTGCGGCGTTCGCCTGTGCTGTGCTGTGCCGGAACCAGCGCCCTGGACGTACCCAACGGATGGTCGGCCGGCTGATGCAGAACGCCAGCCGCGGCGCAGCAGGGCAATCGTGAATGCAATTGAAGAAAGGCAATTGTAGTGTGCGTATGTATGTACTTACCTAGTCATTAAGCTCAATTGCTTCACAGGTTTTGATCGTATATATGAAGTGCTACGGAGTAGTGACAGCCAGCGAGCGCATATCTGATATCGGCGAGCGCCGACTACCATCACCACCACCTTCTCTTCCCAGACATGTACACATTACAGCAACGCACACTCTGCCACTACCATCTCCCCACCCACCACCATCCCCGCCTGCACTGGCGCACCAGACAAGGCACGCCCTCTCCCCTCACTAACCACCTAACCAACCAACCCACCATTCACACCTCCACCAGGACCGCAGATTGGGCAGCACCACACGTCTCGCTGCCGTAGTTACAACGGGGTGCAGAGCGTGGGCACCAAGAACGGGGTTTGGACTGGGTGCGCGCGATGGTGTGCGGCGCCGACGGACAACTGGGTGACAGACGGGCTGGACCCTTTCACGTGCAGCGACAATCGGGCCGAAGACAATCCGCTCAGAAAATAATTCCGAACGAGCAAGAAAGATAGTACCCAGCAGCGCAGAAGAAACTCAGCAGCGCCCGCGCAAACCACCACCACACGCCGCCGACGATGGATCCCGAACAGGAGCTTCAAGAAGGCACCAGCCTGCCAGCCGTGGGAGCCGACAACGCCAAGACGTTCGCCGACTTCGGGCTGGACGCGAAAACGCTCGCGGGCATCGAGGCCATGGGCCTGGGCGATAAGGAACCCACCGAGATCCAGAAGAAGGGCATTCCGCCAGCGCTGGCGGGCAAGGACATTCTGGGCGCCGCGAAGACGGGCTCCGGCAAGACGCTGGCGTTCCTCATCCCCGCCGTCGAAATGCTGCGCAACCTCAAGTTTAAGCCGCGCAACGGGACCGGCGTCGTGGTCATCACGCCGACGCGTGAGCTGGCCCTGCAGATTTTCGGCGTCGCGAAGGAGCTCATGTCCCAGCACACGCAGACGTACGGCATTGTCATGGGCGGCGCGAACAAGTCGGCTGAGTCGCAGAAGCTCGAGAAGGGCATCAACCTCATTGTGGCCACCCCCGGCCGCCTGCTCGACCACTTGCGCGATACCAAGGGCTTCGTCTTCCGCAACCTCAAGACCTTGATCATCGACGAGACGGACCGCCTGCTCGAGACGGGTTTCGAGGACGAACTCAGAGCCATCATCTCCATTCTCCCCTCCGACCGCCAGACCCTTCTTTTCTCCGCCACCCAGTCGACCGAAGTCAAGGACCTCGCGCGCCTGTCTCTCAGGCCCTCGCCCATGTACATCAGCGCCGACCACTACGCGGAGCACAGCACTGCCCAGGGGCTGGTGGACCAGGGATACATTCTGTGCGAGGCCGACAAGCGGTTCTTGCTGCTCTTCGCGTTCCTGAAGAAGAACGTGCAGAAGAAGAAGATCATTGTCTTCTGCTCCAGCTGCAACGTCGTCCAGTACTTCACGGAGCTGCTCAACTACATCGACATCCCCGTCCTCGGTCTGCACGGCCAACACAAGCAGCAAAAGCGAACAAACACCTTCTACGAGTTCGTCAACGCAAAGCACGGCGCGCTGTTCTGCACCGACGTCGCGGCGCGCGGTCTCGATGTAAGTTAAGAAGAAGCAAGACGCGCGAGAGAGACGTCCCAAGCCTAAAATGACACAAAACACTAACCCGCCCCGCCAGATCCCCGCCGTGGACTGGGTGATCCAGTTCGACCCGCCCGACCACCCGCGCGAGTACATCCACCGCGTCGGCCGCACGGCCCGCGGCGCCGACGCAACCGGCCGCTCGCTGATCATCCTGCAGCCGTCCGAAGTCGGCTTCGTCAAGCACCTGGTCGACGCCCGCATCCCGCTGACCGAGTACAACATGCCCAAGCTGCTGAACATCCAGTCGCAGCTCGAGAAGCTCGTCTCCAGCAACTACTACCTGCACCAGGCGGCCAAGAACGGCTACAAGAGCTACATTGCCGCCTACGCCGCCCACAGCCTGCGCTCCGTCTTCGACATCAACAAGCTCGACCTCGTCAAGGTCGCTAAGGGCTTCGGCTTCACCGTCCCTCCCCGTATCGATCTCCAGCTCGGCTCCAGCATGAGCAAGGACAAATCCCAGAAGCGGAGGCCGTATGGTAGCCAGCCGTCGCAAAAGCGCAGGAAGATGTCCTCGTAGGCCGGCGCCCCAAAGGCTGTCATGTCTGTAAATCTATAATGTCTTAGACGTTTTGAGCCGTAGGGAGTCGCCAGGCATGGGGCGCACGCTGCCGGCGTAGCACCGTGAAGCGCATTCTAGCGCCGCCGCCTTCATCGCCCAGAACTAGGGCATGAATGAGTTGAGCTGCCGCGCTCGTACTGCTTCATCCGGAGGCGCTAGTCGTAAAGCGCCCTCCGCCTACACACGGCGGGAGCAAAGAAAACTCCAAGCTCAGCGACGACGGCCGTGAAAAAATCCTTTTGCAGCTTCTAGTTCTTCCTTGTGAGCATGGATGGCGTTTGATGGGACACAGGCGTGGAGGGAGGGGTTTGGTTTCTTCGACCGGTTCTGTAGGCCGACGGAGCCGCGTCAAAAAATCTTCGTTTCGTTTCGTTTCGCGTTTCGCTGTTTGGGTTGGCTGAGAGGTGCGTGCGCTGAGTTGCGGGCTGTATGTAGATATTGAGATAGTTTTTTCCCGTGTCTGTCGTCCGTTTGTGGATGGTCCCTGCCTGTGCATCGTGATATCCGGTGTTGGATGCTGACGCGGGAACTGCTCCGGAGGGACGCTGCGCGGCCTAAAGGTCCTGGATGCCTGGCCTGCTGTCTCCGGGTGTCGGCGCAGGAATGACCGATCGAGACAACAGGAACCATATCCTGCCAACCTGCAACCTGCCAACCGCCATGCACACGCTTTCCACAGACCACAAACATTGCGTCGAGCCAAAGTATCCATCAAACAAAAAATCAACCCAACCCCTCACATCGACCACAGAATCATGCCATCGACGCCGCTCGCGTCCGGCTGCCCGACCATCTCGTCCCAGTCGACCGGCGCGCCCCCGTGGCCTGGCCCGTTCCACATGTCGTAGTTCTCGAAGACGGGGGGGAACTCGGGCCCGCCGCCCGCGGAGAAGGAGACGTGTTGGGGCGGGGCGGAATGCGGGGGCAGCCGCCAGGAGGGGATGGGGTGGGGGTGGGATTGGTGCTGGTGCTGGTGCTGCTGTTGCTGGTGCTGCTGTTGCTGGTGCTGCTGTTGCTGGTGCTGCTGGGGCGGCGGGGGCGGAGGATGCGGATGCGCGTGCGGGGGCGGTGGCTGCGGCGTCACGCCCCCGGCTGGCGCTGGCGGCCGCGAGTACGGCGACGGCGAGCTGTGCAGGACGGCGAGGGGGCGGCTGAGGTTCGGCTCGTTGATGAGGGGCGCTTCTGGGGGCCCGGGGTACGGCGCGTGGAAGCGCTGCGACTGCGGCGTGTTGCCCCAGGAGGGGGCGGTGGACGGCGGGCCCACCGACGGCGGAGTTGCGCCTTCGCTGCTGTCCCAGCGCCGGACTTGGGCTTGCTGCGGCAGGATCAGTCGGTCGAGCTCGTCGTTCTCGGTTGGTGGTTGGGCCGGGCCTGGCCGTGTGAGCTCCCGCATTACGACGCTCTTGCACCGTTCGTAGGACTCTAGGCTTGCGTGTGCTTGTGCCCAGCGCTCGCTCATCAGCACGAAGAGCGAGCTGAACAGGTGCACTGTCTCGAGGATCTTGCGCGTGCCGTAGCGCTCTTTGAGTTGCTCTTTGCAGTGTCTGATCGTGTACAACATGGCGATGGCCGCCTCGAAGCCATGGTGGACGGCGTGCCAGCTGTACTTGAGGAAGCCGCTGTGTGCGTTCTCCCAGTAGCCGGCTGCTACTTGCGTGGCGTTTTCAAAACACTTGATCAATGACTCCATGGACGGATGGGGATTACGCGGACACGGCCGGTGGAGAAAGACGAAACCGTGCCAGACAGCTATATCGCACCATTCTCGACGCGCCGGCTTTTTGGCGCATGCTTCGTTCCGCCACGTTATCATCCTGTTCTCAATGTCCTGTACCCATGCGGCGTAGCTGTTTTCGTCGGGCAGCAGAGGCATGCCCCGGCGCAAGTAGTTTACCGTCCATAGTTCGGATTGAATACGTCGAAAGCGGACATTTTCGATGAAATACTCGTCGTCCATTCCGGTTGGAAATTTGGTGGATATGGATTCGTCGGACACACCAAGTCGGCGATGGCTCGTGGCGCATATCGACCGATCATAGGCGTAGAAGACCCAAAAGACAGTTCTTCGTCGTTCCCTTTCGACTTCTGTAAAAGGGTTACCTGGAAGTTCGTCGGGATCGCGATGCAAACCGAGCTCCAATGCCATTCTTGCAGCTAAACCGACAATATCCCACAAGCTGGCAGCTCGGGGCATGAGATATGAATACTGAATCAATATCAATGTGCCTTGGAGTGCTTCGAAAGATGTGTTGTAAAGCGTCTCGGCATGTTGGAGAGCGCATTGAAAGAGCCTTTCACTAGTAGAGGCAACTTTCGAGGAGTCGTTGAACTTGGACGTCATGATGCTAATGGCCAACATCATTGAAACAATGAATATGTCGAATGTGGAAGACGGAGTCGCGCCAGGCTGTTGAGCATTCTGAACCCGGGTGAAGCGCAACCAGAGGTCCTGACGGTCCATGAACGGATACAACGGCGCGATCTTCTCAGTGTAATTTGTAACGAGACGCTCTGCAACGGCCTTCGGGATTTGGTCCAGAGCGGTGGCTCCTCCTCTCGGCTTGGAATATTCCTCTTTGACCTCGGCATCTACAGGTAGAGGAGTGGCCGACGGAAGGTGAGATGAAGCAAACAGGAAGGTGCCGGTCGGGAACTTGACCTCAGACGAAAGCAATGACCGACCGAGCGCTTTGCTGAAGCTCCGCGAAGCCTCTGTGGCCAGGTCCCATCTCTGCAGGTGCCGTGTTCTCGGGCGCTCCTCCGGCGGCCCTATCGAGTGCGAGTCGCGCGCATCAGGGGAAAGGGCATGTACACGGCTTCCACTGGGAGCGTCAAGAGCACCACCGAATGTGGCGGTAGGAGCGGAAGGGTCGCTCTCGGTATCGAGACCCAGCTTCTGCAAGTACGCCTCCTTCTCCGCGATCTTCTCTTGTAGGTATTGGGCTATGCTGCGTGGGATGACCGTCTTGGATTCGCCGTCGAGGATGCCGTTGCACGGTTGCTTGGCCTGGACGCAGTTGGAGCATGCCGGCTTCATTCCATCGCATTTAATCTTACGCCTGTGGCAGCGCGCGCAGGCGAAAGTGGTCCTTCGAATCTTGGGCCGTTTTCGAGCTCGCTGCGCCTCGATGGACGCACTCGAGTCAGGGCTTGCGGAGGCAGGAGGATGCATCGCGTTGTCGTCTCAACTGGCGCATGAAACGGCATGCTCGAGTCTAACATTGGACATGTTGGTGAAGGGTTTAGGTCGCGAGGAACGAGTCGCGTCGTGGTGGAGAGCTGGCAGCGCTAAGTCGCCTGCCTGAACGCTTTCCGCATGGCTTGTGAACTTGGACCCCACCACTGGCCCCCAAAGTCCACAACCTCACGACTCGGCGATGCAGCCATTTTCCGCAAACATTTCCGTCCGGCAGCCCTCACCAGATGTCATGTCTGCGACGGTTGTCGCGCCAATTCGCGCGTGTCGAGCCCTGTATAGCGGCGTCTGGCTCATTACTGCATCCCATTTCGGGGCCTTCAAACACCATTAGCGCTTTCGCTCGTACTTGACACAAAGCCTTGCCAAGATGAGCTAGTCCCATCTTTATCTCACGGTCAATAGGTAGTCTCTATCAGAAGCTCCCCTTTTCTTGCAATCTCCGCACCCTACCGAGTCGACAAGCGCCGCATGCGACATTGTACAAACGGAGACAATAGTGCCTGAAGATGGGCCCAAGCGTAGACATTGTCTCTCTAGTACAAAGCCGCCAATCCTTCTCCGTACAAGGCAGAGAGTGCTAAGTCTAAATCGAGATTAACTTACTTAGTATCATGAATGATGGTACGTATGCCCGGTTGACGATCATGGAAGAGAGAGAAAGAGGTTGAGGACGGCGGGGAAGCAATTATATTATTCTCTGGTTCACTCAGACCACGGCATATGCAGACGCCCGGGTTTTGGCAGATCGCCAGGCCGGCGCGCCACGCGCCTGTAGGTGCCCGCTGTGGGGCATGGTCCCTGAAACCGTTACCGGCGAGTGATGGTCACCCGGGAGTCGGGATCGCGTAAACCCGCGGTGGTGAGGGCGGACTTGAGCGAATGGGCTGTGCTGGGTGGTTGTGCGCGGAAGTCGGCGGGCGGCTTCCGCAAAGGGGGGTGAACTGGGGCAGTACATATATGACTTCTCATGTCGTGGAACCAGCTGTCGGCTGTCGTGGAACGTGGGAATATAAAAACGCCGCCAGCGTCGACTTTGTTGCTTCAAGCCTCGCGCTACCGGCGAATCAGCGGCGGGGCGGTGATTACTCAACAGACATGCCTCGGTCGTCAAGGCAAGGCTATTGAGGGGGTAGAGTTTAGTGTACCCGGATACCCCATGGGGAAAGCAAGACGGAGAGTCATGGACGACGACGACGACTTTGAGATGTTGAGATACGGGCGCTGAGGCCTGAGGCGCCAGCAGAGATGGCCGGGCATGGCACACATCAGCACGAGCTCGGCGATACTCGGCCCCGGCGAATCCTCTCCACCTCCTGCCGTCCAACGGGCATCGGGATAGGAGCGAAAAAACCCACCCAACCCGCGACGGATGAGTGTTGTTGCGCCCGTGCTGTTCCCCCTGTCGGCGAACGGCGACTGCCATGACCATGGATTTCACCTCTGACGCCGTCGAGGCCGCCCTCAACTCGCTCGCCTCGTGCATCCGCTGTCGCGAGAGACGGGTGGGATGCGACCGCCTCCTGCCAAGCTGCCAGGCTTGCGCTGCCATTGGCGCCGAATGCGAACTGTACGACCATGTGCTAGATGCCAGGTTTCCCCGGAGGTTGGTGCGCTTCTCGATCACCATGAGGATTGTGTGTGGCTAGGATTGACCTTCGCCACAGCTATCTCCAGGCCCTGCATGAGAGACTGCGCCATCTGGAAGCCCTCGAAGCCAGCCCTGCCGCCGCGGCTGCGGCCCGGACCCGCGTCTTTGGGCCACACGTCACCGATGCCCGCAACCACTCCAAACCCACTCTTGCGCCGCCCGCCGCCTCGAAGCGCCTCGACGCCCATGAAGACGACGTCTACGAAGAGTGGGGTCCGTCCAGCCCCTTTGCCCACCTGCGGCTCATCACCAACCTGCTCAATGTCGAGCTCACCCGCCCTCTGCGCCACGGCACCAATTTCAATGTTGACATACCCTTGACCGTCAATGAAGCCCAGCCCTCGCATGAGCCGCGCCTCCCTCCCTTCGAGACTGCTAGTTTCCTCTGGGAATTCTACTACAACTCAGTCGAGACCATCATGCCAATCGTAGGCCGCAAACTGGGAGACGAGGACCTGCAGCATCTCTATTCAAAATCACCAGCCCGCAAAAACCTACGTGCTTGCACTCGCGCCCAGCTTGTTCTTGCCCAGGCTGCAAGATGTCTCTTCCGAAGTGCTGCCACTGAAGGCAGCCCGGCACAGTCGCAGGCCTATTTGCAACTCTCCGACGCCATGTTTGAGGCAGCCGCTGCCAATTTGAGGATTGTTCTAAACGACTCGACACATCTTTTAGATTATGTTTCGCCGTCGGTGTTCGAAAATGAGGAGGCGCACGCAATGGCAAAACTGCAAATCGTATTGCTATTGGTATGTTATGTTTTGATGGCACCACTGAAGGGCAACGTCTGGCAGTTGTTAGGTTTCGCGGAGAGACTGTGGAGAAACATTCAGAATGCTCGCGCCCAACTCCGCAGGAGCAATAGTCCAGACGGCTTTCTGGTCCGCGAACAAGCCCGTCACAAACCCCAACCAAACCTACTTTACTGCAGCTTTGTCTCTCTAGAGCGTATCGTCGGTATGGCGTACGGAAGGCCGATAGATTTCCTCGATTTCGCAGAAGCAGATGAACCCAGCCACCGACCCGAAGACAGAACCGTAGCCGCTATGCACGCATCCATACTGGAAATACGACAGAGAATACACTCGGCGTTTCTGGCCGGCCAGCAAGGGCCCAGTGTGATGGGGCCACTACCAGGAACACCGAAACTCGGCACTGTCGAATGGTACGATACCATCCGGCGGCAGGCAGACGCATGGTACGAGGACTGGCAGGACGCAGTGGACGAGAACGAAGAAAGCCGCAAGGAATGGCTTCTCAGCTCAGGACGCAAATGGCGCGACGAGACGCTGCATCTAGCCTTCTGCCTGCTGATCCAGCGCTCGCCGACGCCGGCCTCAACACCAGCATCGACAGCAACGTCAACATCGGGCAAATCGCCCTCGCAGCGCCAACTGCTGAGCCTCGATCTCGTGGCCGAAGGCCGCGGCATCGTGCAGCGCCTGGTGCACGACTACGCGTATTTGCTGCGGCAGCCCTTTTCCATCAAGCACAAAGGCACCTATATCCCGCTTGTGTTCCCGCGCCTCTGGGTGTTCGACATGGAGATCTTCCGCGTCGCCATCACTGCCGCGTACCTAGCGCACCATCGCGAGAACATCACTGGCAATACGCAGCCCTGCATGACGTGGGAGGTGGCCAACTGCATCAAGCTGCTGTCTCGCACCAGCGCAGAGGTCGACACGGAGGGCTTGACCGAAGCCATTCTGGCGCTCGTGGAGGGTGGCACGTAGTCACTAGAGCGAGCAAAACGGCCCGGAAACGAAACCAGCTCTGTCGTAACGTCTCCTCTCGATCTCGCGCCAATCTAGCCGATAGCGGGCCTCCGCAACCGCGGGCAAAGAAAGGCCATCCCGGCAAAGAGGTACAGGCCGCAGGCGCCAACGGTCCAAGGAAGGTTCACTTCGCATATCGCACATACACACGTTTCCACACGTTCCATATTTCCGCCCTCTCTCCTCTATTCCTACTCTTACGCTTCCTCGTTCGCTGGCACATACATACCTACCTACGCAGCAGCATTCACGGCAGCAGAGACGTGCGTTTCTATTTTTCATCATCTTCTTGTTTTTTATTGTTTATTTTGTTTTTGCTTGCTTGGGCATGGGACCATACCCCCACTGGCGTTATTCTGATTGATTAGCAGCGAGCATGAGACGAGCGGCTGTGCTGTCTTTTATACTAGCGAGCGAGTGCGGCGGCATTGGTGGCTTGGCTTGGTTTGGTGGGGCTGGGGCTGAGGCTTGGGTTGGGTTTGGGTAGAGATGTTTGTGTGTTGGATGGATGGATGGATGGTTGGATGAATGGATGGATGCAGTTGGCTGGCTGTGTAATTTGGGGTATCTATCTGGGGTATATATAATGGAAGAACGTTCAAGTGTCTTCGGCCTTGATGATGATGATGATGATGATGATGATGATGATGATGATGATGATGATGATGCAGAAAACATGCCTCTAACTCTCTTCCTTCCTTTCTTTCTTTTGGGAGTACACTCGTTCATAACACAACTCTCTCAGCACAGCAGGTCAGAACTCCAGCTCCTCAACCTCCATGCCGCACTCAACACAGCTTTTCTTAACCGCGCCCGTAGCCGGGTCCTCAACGGCACGGCCCCACTCATGCTCATGCCTGTCGCCACGACTCGCAATCGCCTGCCCGAAATGCGCCTCCGTGGCATCACCGCGCTTGAGGGCATCGCGGTTCCTCCGATGCGCCTCGACGCGCGTGCGCTTCTTCAACTCCGCCAACTTGGCATTAAACTTCTTCTCCTTCCGCTCCTTGCGCTGCACCTGCCGCCGCTCAAACTCCTCATCCAGCGCCTCGGCGCTGCCCCATTTGCGCGCCGAGAAAGCGTATTCCTCGACCTGGCAGCGCAGGAACAGCTGCATGCTGTGGAAAGATGCTTTGTGCGGGTTGGGGCGCTCGAGGCGCGGCAGGAGTGACGCGTCACGCAGCTCCGAGTCCGTGAGCAGGTAGTCCTCGCGCGCCTCGGTCTTGGTCAGCAGGCTGTATTTCTCGGGCAGCGACTCCTTGCACGCGTGGCACACGCGCATGCTGAACACGTCCGCCCACGCCCAGTCGATCTCCGGGCTGGCGCACTCGACGCACTTGGGGGTGCTGCCGTCGCCGCTGCGGAGAACGCTGATGCCCGGCTCGAAGGGGCCGGTTTTTTGCGCGCGCAGCTTCTGCAGCAGCTGGTGCCGCTCCCATTCCCGCTGCGTCATGTGCGCTGGCTTGGGCGCTGCCCCGCCGTCGTTGCTGCCCGCCCCCGTCGCGTGCAGCGCCCGGTTGTGCGGGTCGTCTTCGGCCGTCATGAAGCCGCCTTTCGTGTCCGTCATCTTGCTGAAGTCGTACTCGATGTACGCGCTCTTCTCGAACTTCTTGGCCGGCCGTATCATAGCGTCGTCTTTCCCCGCCCTCGTCGCCGCTGCCGCCGCTGCGGAGTTTGTCGCGCCGTTGCTGCCATCGCGCCGGCTGCTCTCGGTTGCTCGCGTGCTGATGGCGCTGTACGGCCGCTTTTGGCCCAGGCTGAAGCCGCTGGGTGTCGTTGTGGGCGCGGTGGCGGTGGCGGCAAGGGCGGCGTCGCTGCGTGCGCGCAGGGCTTTGGCTTTTAGGCGGCTGGTTTCGAGTTGGCGGATTTGTTCGGGGGTTAAGGGCGCGGGGGCGGAGGGTTGCGGTGGTGGCGTTGAGGCCCGGTCGGCCATGGTGGTGGGTGTTGGAAGGGACGGATGCGTGGGCTGTGAGATTCTGGGGCGAGGCAGGAGGCGGAGGTGCGGCTTCAAGGCGCGCAGAAGAGTTATATCAGATTATTGCGTGGAGATGTGTAGAAGTGTAGGTAGAAGCTCTAAAGGCAACAATGACTGGTGGCAATGATCTCATGGATCTGGAGCGGTGGATTGTCGGCAGAAAGCGCGGTCGTCTCGATCGGCACATCACATCCCAACGATTGTTCTCAGTTATTGGCTAGGCTATTAAGGACGCTGCTATGTAATATACTCAGCTTACTGTCCATTCAAGACGCTAGAGATGCCTGCTCGTTCCGTGGCTGCTTGGCTGCAGCAGATGACAACGGCTTCGTATTCGGTTCTTATGCGGCACCCTGGCGCGGCTTGGTATTTGAGTATATATGCACCTCGCGGCTACCTCTGATATCTTACGGCTGAGGTCTGCTTGTTTCCACTCCTTTTGCGTCAATCGCTTGGGTTAGTGCTCGACGAACACGGTTCCGCCCTCTGTTTCGCCAAGTCTGAAAGGCTGGAATCGCTGGCTTCTTGGCTGGTGACGTTTTGGGTTTTGGCCTGTTTGCTCACAGAGGAGGCTTGTGCTACCAATATGGGACCGAGAGAAAACTTTGTGCGGTGAGTTGAAGAGCATGGAAATAGATTGGACCACAAGGGAACTGGCGTACAATTATGGTTATCTACCGGCCGGCCTGCCAAGCCATATCACGGCTATCCGGCCATCATTGAGCTCAGACGTTCCTCAAGAAGCAAACTGAAGCTCCCCGGTGCAAATGGAACTGTCAACGTCGAGGAAGAGCAAGGGACCGGACCGATGCATTAGCTCGGCTGAGCAGACACTGAAACATCACCAATCAGAGCCATCGTAGGTTGCTTTCTCATCAATGCCGCCAGGCTCGCCACTCCGTCTGAACACTTGAGGCTAGCTCATCGCAACAGCAAGCGAGAAGGAGTCCGGGGTCCGGCTAGACCTTTTTCCCCCATGATTTCAGGTCCATTCACCTCATATCACACGGAATAATATGTGGGACCTACGCAGCGTTATCTGGACCGTCCTGCCGCCAATTTCTTGGCCCGCTCAGGGTCAATTCTCCTACAGGAAGGTCTCTACAAGCTCCCTCCAAACGAATTGTGCAATAGCACCTCATCGCTCAACAGCTGGCCCCAACGGCCGACGTACGTCGCTTGGTGCAGCACTCGGTACTGGCTAGAGACACAACCTTCCTCTATGGATACCGTTGATATCTAAGCGCCTTCGAGTATTGGAGGATTTTGCTGCAAGCTCGTTACCCATCTCCAAGTAAGGTTGCGGAAGCGCTCTACATGCTTCCAACATGGGACTTTCGGCTCCAATATCCGCTGGAACTAATCTTGTTTACAGATCCTGGTCATTCTCTGACAAGGTCCATACTAGCTGTTCGACTCTGCGGCACTCGAGCGCCAGACTAGGATCAGGCATCATATCGCGCGGATACTGTACTACGCCTACTGCGTACCCGGTAGATCAGCGTGTCACCGTCACTCGGGCACTTTTTGAGTGGATGAGGCCTAATGGACCAGCTTGCAAAAAGAAGACCAGTTCAGCGTTACGTGTGCGAACAAGCCACGATGAATATTCGCATCCATGTTGCAAGCGACCTCGCACAACAACTTATCTGATCGTAATCCTGAGGTCCATCACTCCAGGCGTTCCCAACTAGGTCGCTGCGCGCTCCATGCTCCTCGCAAACCCATGTTACACCGAGCTCCGGCCAAGCTTTATCGAAACTTGTTGACAAGGTGGAAGCTGTACGATTGGGCGATTGCATCGGACCAATGCGCTGCTATCCAATTGTAAAACGCTGACGACGACTTCGCTTGGCGGTCCCGCCACGCGAATGACTTCCCGAATGGATGCCGCCAAGCAATCGCATCACTGAAGTTGCTTCTTCCGGGAAGGGTCTCCGAAATCTCCACAACGACGCTCTCTCTATCACGGCCAATCGTAACCAACATGTTACTTAGTACTTGGTCTACTGGACGCAGTGATTCCTCGCCACCAGGTCTCAGAACATCTTCCCCTGATGCGCCAAGGTTCTCGAAAGGAAGCTTGGATTAGCCGCAAGGATGAGTTCGACACCTCCGCAGCCAAAGCATCATTCTCCGCCGACTGCCGATGTGCCCGCCCTTGGCAGGAGGATATACACTTCCTGCTATACGTGGCATTGGTGCTTCATCGCTTGCTCGGGCAGCTTCTCCGGCAGGCGACAATCTAGCGTATACACATCCTGACGTGGACGCAGGGTCTGCAGCTGGGCAAGACCCTTACTTCGTTCATGTGGGAGAGGCGGGGATGATGCAAAATGTTTTGGATCTCTTTAGGAGATTCGAAGTTCCCCTTGGAGGCTGGTTGGCGAGTGGATATAAAAGGGGAGCCATCTCTCTTGTCAAGATCTACTCCACCACCACCGAACCTTCTCAGTCTTTGATCCCACAGTCAAGATGAAAGCCTCCAAGACCCTCGTTTCTCTGGCTCTCTGCCTCTTCGCTGGGGAGACGCTTGCGCACCCAGGCCATGACATCTCCGAGGAGATCCAGAAGCGCTCCGAGTTCATCTCCAAGGCCAAGCGGACTTCTCTCTCTCACTGTGCGGCGAAGATGAAGCGTTCCGGCTCCCACGAGAAGATGGTGTCTCGCCGCCACGCCAAGGTTGAGGCTCTGCGCGAGAAGCGTGGTCTCAAGAAGAGTAAGCAGCTGGAAATACAGCAACCGCCTTGACAGCCACTGACACGGTCCGCTCAGGGTCTTTCCTCCAAGCGCGCGATGTCGACGAAGTCCTCAACAAGAACCACCACTCGAACCTCACAGGCATCACGCCCGAGACGGACCCGAGCGAGTTCTTCGGGCAGATGCCCTCGTGCGTGCTGTCGCCCGAGGTGACTGAGGGGCCGTACTACGTGTCGGGCGAGTCGGTGCGCTCCAACGTCGTGTCGGACGAGCCGGGCATCCCGCTGTACGTCGACATCCAGGTCATGAACGTCGAGACATGCGAGCCGCTCGCGGACGTGGCCTTTGACTTCTGGCACTGCAACTCGACGGGCGTGTACGGCGGCGTCACTGCCAACGGCAATGGCAACACGGCCGATGACTCCAACTTGCAGAACAAGATGCTGCGCGGGATCCAGTTCACGGACGCGGATGGCGTCGTCCAGTTCGAGAGCGTCTTCCCTGGGTATGTCGCGAGCCAGGCCATCCCATCCACACACACACATAGGACAACTATAAGCTAACACACGAACGCACACAGCCACTACACCGGCCGCACGACGCACATCCACGGTAAGCCGCGCCCCAAACCCACGCAAACCGCCCCAAGTTCCCCGCTAACACACGCTCTTCCTTCCGCAGTCATGTCGCACCTGGGCGCCAAGGAGCTGGCCAACGGCACCATTTCGCCGGGCCAGGTCGCGCACGTGGGCCAGCTCTTCTTCGACCAGGACCTGATCACGCTGGCCGAGACGGCCGAGCCCTACGCCAGCAACACGCAGGAGCTGATGCTCAACACCGAGGACGGCATCCTCTCGCAGGAGGCCGAGTCGAGCGACCCCCTCGTCGAGTACGTCTTGCTGGGCGAGTCGGTCGAGGAGGGCATTTTTTCGTGGATTAACTTTGGTGAGTGCTGGCATTTACCTACCTCCCCCTTCCACTCTCCCTCCCCTCTCAACCCTTCTACACACACACACACACACACACACACACACACATCACTAACACACCCTCCCCACCCCCACAGGCATCGACACGACAATCAACAAGACGGTCAGCGCCGCCGCCAGCTGCTACGCCGACGGGTGCGTCGCGAACGAGAACTCGGGCGGCCCTGGTGGCCCCGGTGGCCCTGGTGGCCCTGGTGGCCCTGGTGGCCCTGGCACCCCGCCTGCGGGTGGTGCTACGCCTACCCCTGCGCGTGCTGCTTAGGTTGGCTGGTGTTGAGGGAAGGGGGGATGTGGTGATTAAGGTGTTGGTGGTGGTTGGAGGTGAGGAGGAGAGGGAGGGGAGTGGAGGAGGCGGTATGTAGCAAAATCGCTCGCTTGGTTGCCCGTTGCTCGGTTGCTCGCTGCTTGAAGGGTTGTGGCTGTGCCAACGCACTTTGGCCGTGCTGCCCTGGCAGTGACATGCGTGCGTGTTCCTTGAGTGTGCCGCTCACGCATGAAAATAAATAAACGACAACATTGCTCGTTGCCTATAAATCCAACTAACTACTCGTCTCATCTATAGCACGATTCAGCGTTTTTCGCTGCCATGTACTAGCTTTTTTCTAGGGCAATAGGTAGCTAGGCAGACAATCATGGTATCGAACCTTGGACCGAATCAACCCAAACCGAACCAAACCACACTGCCACATCACGCCACACCTATACCTACACCAAACTAAGCTAAGGCAGCGGATAGAGCCTTCGCGTCGCCCACACATTCGTGTTTCACGGCGTCGGTACGTAGAGGTGCTGGGGGGGGGGGGGGGGGGGGGGGGGGGGGGGGGGGGGGGGGGATGTATAGGGTCAAGGACTAAAGGGATAGGGAGGGGGTAGTAGTGTTAGGGTTATGGTGTAGTTGGGATGTTGCTGTGGGTGAGGATGATGTTGATGATGGTGGTGATGAGCGTGAATATAATTAGCTATCCAACCAAGTCAAAACCAAACAATCAAACAATCAAACAAAAAAGCAATCCTCATTCCTTCTTTCTTTCTTTCGTTCTCCTATCTTCGGTTTCCTACCCGTCCATATCAGCAGACACATCGACCTAGCTTTTCCGCAGGAGCAGCAGCACACATCCTCGCTCAGCCATCCGCACACACACACACACATCCCCACATAAAACGCCCACACACCCACGAATCTTCCAAACCCCAAACCCCAAACCCCAAACCCCAACTTCAGCAGACGGACGGCACGAGCAGAGCAGAGCAGAGCAGAGTAGAGTAGAGTTGCGTTGCTGCGCTACGGGACAGAAGTCACTGTGCACAGGAATAAGAACAAGAACAAGATAATAGTATAAGAGGTCTGGTGGTAGTAGGTTTAGTTGGCTATCTAGATAGTTAGACATGCATTCGTTCGTTTATACCATCATGCATTCATCGACGCACGCACGCACGCACGCAAGCAAACAAGCAAACATGCATGAACGGGATCATATCTTATCGTGTAGTATTCGCCACGTTACGCTAAGCTAAGCTAAACTACCCTTCCTCGCCGCGCCAAGTGCGCAAGTACGCACGTATATACCGCACCTCCCGACAAAGCCGAACCAGTATGTAGAAAGCCGAAGCAAGCAGGAAAGGTAGTCCATCCAGTCCAGCAAGCAGCAAATGGCAACCAGAAGAAGGGAGTAGAAAGCAAAGGAAAGCAAAAAGAAAACTTTTCGCCAGCCTGCCACTAGCTGCTGCAGCTTTCACGGCGTTGGCGTGAGTGCTAGTGGTGGTGTTGGTGGTGGTTGAGGGGAAAGCAAGTAAGCAAGGGTGTTGTGCGGCGTAGTCGTGGTGGGGTGAAGGGCTGGGGTGTTAAGAGAGAAGTGGGTATGTGGGGAAGAAGTGAAGTGAACAAGAAGATGTAAACGCAAGAGACCAGCCGTGTAGAGCCAGCAGGCGAGAAAGCAAGCAAGCAAACCGCCATATTTTGCCGTGCCGTGCCATGTCGTTGCCGTTATGCCGAAAGCGAAGTCGAGCAAGTCGCGTGAAGCTTCCAGCGAAGACGCTGCCCGCATCCGAGAGAAAACTGGCAGCAAGGCTCCGTCGCGCTGGTGAAAGGAAGGGTATGAAAAAAGAAAAGAAGCATGCAAGTAGAAAAAAGCAAGAAGCAAGAAGCAAGAGTCCATCCGTGGTGAGCAAGCCGCCATATCGCCGTGAAGAAGAAAAGAAAGAAAGAAAGTTGGGGAAGCCGCCTTGCTGTGAAGGAAGAAGGGCGGAGCAGCAAGGTAAGCGGTGACGTGTTGTCGAGTTTGTGAAAGGCGGAGCTCGTGAAAGGCGAAGCTCGTGAAAGTTGACGCCCAACCCGCTTTAACAGCACGCGCAACCCCAGCACCACGCTCTGCAGCGCTCAAACCCGCTCTCGCGCCACAGCCTCACGACCAGCAAACATGGCGCACCTCTGCACGCCCACAAACCCGCGTTGCTATGCGCGCGCCCTAGAGCACTGCTTGAACAGCCTTTGCGAAAACTCGACTGTACTGCTCGTTTCTGATCGCAGCTTGTAACCTCTGCTCTTATCTTGGATGCACTGGGTTGTTACCAAAGAAGAGCAGCGCTAGATCTCCAGCTGATCCTGGTACTCGGACATGTCGCTCTCAGCCTGGGAGTCGCTGTCCTCCGCCTTGATGGCGCGGGCGACGCCGGCAGACGCGGCGCGGCGAGGCGTCGAGCGGCACCCGGAGATAGCTGAGCCGGTGTCGTCATCGCCATCGTCAGCGTGAGTCTGCGGAGCGGCGACGGGCGTGCGGGCGAACATGCCGCGACCCGAGTCGCCGCCATTGGTCAAGGAGACGGGGCCACCGGAGGCGAGCGCGGCGTCGCCATCGCTGCTACCGAGGGTGTGGCCGTTGCCCTGGAAGGCCGAGTGACGCAGAGGCGTGCCCGTGGTGGTGCGGCCGCCGCGGCCGGCAGAGGGTGAGTTCTGCAGGTCCTGGAGCTCGCGCTTGGGGACGGTGCTCGGGAATTCCTCGTCGTCGTCGTCGGAGTCGTCAGTGCGCTTGCGCTTCTTGGCCGTCGACGCCTTCGAGCCCGGCGTCCTCTGCGGCGTGCCCGTGGTGCGCGGGGCGCGGGGCGTGGACGCAGCGCTGCCGGTGGATCTGGTACCCCTTACGCCGCTGGTATTCCTCAGCTTGACAATGCGTTCACGGATCGCGCGGGCGGTGGGGATCTCTCCGCGGTCCTTGGCTGTGAGACATGTTAGTTGGTTGATGTGAGGTGAAGTGAGGTTCGGACATGCTGGACTTACGCCAGTGCTCGGCGACGGTGTCATAGTTGATAGAGAAATTATGGGAGTTGATGATCGTAAGCAGGAGCTGGTAATGTCAGCTGGAGTGTCTGTGAGAGGCGCGCCATATAGGGAATACTTACGACCTGGTCGTTATCGGAAGTCCAACGGATCGGCATCTTGACTGTTGGTCGAGTGAAGTCGGCTTTAATTTGGTATGGCTAGAGTAGACTAGAGCAACGATCAGACGTGATACAGTAGATACGAGCAGGTTAGAGCAAAAGAGAGTGGTAACGAGTATGGCAACAGGATGGACCGAAAAGGTTGTCATGGGAAGAGTTATCGATGAGCGGGAAGCCTACCTTTGTTGTGTGCGTCACAGGTGAGAAGCGAGTGGGAGTGTCACAGGAAATCTAAGCTCAAGAAGCTAAGAGGCCGGTGGTGTTGATGTTAAGGTAGAGGGATGGGATGTGAAAGGGCAAAGTCAAGTCAAGAAGCGCAGAGCCGGCGCAGGCGGCGCAGGAGCGCAAGGCAGTCACCGCAAGTATTTTTTCTCCAAGCATCTCCCGCAAAGGACAATCTCCGTCTCCTTCTCGCAGAGGCCGGAGACTTCAACGCTGAAAGAGCGGCCACGACAAGTTGCCGTGCTCTTTCGCCCACAAGCGCCGCCCATCATCACGAACCATTGTGATCGTCACCACGGTGCAGTCGGTTCCTCCGGAACGCGAGGACACTGCAGGGATACGCGTCTCGCGCTGCATGCATCTGCCACGGACGCTGCGCTAAGGCGCGCACGCGTATCCTTGAACTCCCTCACGTCGGTCTAAAACTCGCTTTCGAGCCTGCTGCAGGGGGGCAAAGCTAACGTGCCGTAGAACCGTTCTCTACGGAGGGACCCGGTGTGCATGGTAAAGTCGCACCAACTGATGCATGATGCAATGCTGGACAGGCATTGTCGGCAACGCCAGCTCGACAGCAAAAATGGCCGAGTCCAAACTCGCGCGGGATCTGCGTATGCCTCTGTAAACATTCACGGGTTAGCTGGCTATCAGCCAGCAGTTTCAACGATAGGAGAGTCAGGACACGCATAAAGAGCCGGCAACGCAAAACCAAATGTTTGATAAGAAAATCTGACCACGCATTGGAGGTGTTTCGACATGCAAAAGCGGTTCTCAGCCATGTTCAGCAACACACTCCGTCGAGCTCGACGGAAGTCGACAAGGTCTACTCGAGATCAGCAAGGTCACGGAAAGCAATGGGGGCGTCGAGCGGGAATGCAGGAACGAAGATCCGTACGAGCTGGCCATGACCGCGTGCGCATTGTCCTTGCTGTCGTCAAACGATCAGCTCTGCTCTGGGAGATCGCCGCTCGCCTGATGTGTGGTGAAGTGGACGGCGCCATTGGCCGGACCCCTTGTAGCTCTGACACGCAATCACAGCCGACGAGGGTCCGTCGAGGGTGCTCCATAGAAGCGGTGAGTACCCCGGAGGAAGCCCGTCGTAAAGGCCCAGGACGCGGACGCGGTCGTGGTCGTCTTTCGCCGTGCAGACGCGTCCTGTTCCTGCATCCCCGAAGCCACAATCCTGCATCAGAACGCCTCTTTCCCTTCATCTGGAGCCAATAAATGAACCTGCCGCGCCGCGCAGATCGAGATAGCCGTGTCGCCGCGTTGCTGCCAGGACGTGGTCAGACGTTGGTGTCCACCTGCGGCGGGGGATCGGCCGGCCGACACGGCAGCTCGTACCAAACGGCGCGCTCAGCGCGCTGCAAAGAGCGGCCGCATCCGTCGACGCGTGCATGGGCGCGACTCGCGCGTACCCAGTAGGTTGCCGTACGCACAACAAAGATATCGTAGGCACAAAGTGAGTGAGTAGAGTCCAAAAGCACACCAATGGATGGATCCATCGCGTCGCGTCGGCAAGCGCTTTCCCCGGCACCGAGCGCGGCGCGTCCTGCCCGGACGACACCACAAAAAACTCGCAACCCCCCCCCTTAAAGTGCGTGCAGTGCATAAGCCGTCCCAGCCCAACCCCGTCACAAAACGTCCCCGCCGATCTATCACATCCGCCGCCCACGTCCCGCCTCCGCAGCACCTCATTCGCACGCAAAAGAAAAAAGGAGAAAAAGAGAAAAAGCAAAAAAAGCCGCAGCGCTCTCAACGGGCCGCTGCGGGCGTCGCTAGTAGCCAGCTGCTAGCCTGCTACCCGTTGCCAGGGTGGACAATAGGCAATGGCATCATGGCGTCAACAAGGTAAGTGTGGCAGTAGCGCCGCACCGTCGGCAGGGGCAACCGCCCGTTGCGCTGCTTGCTGCTTGCTGCGGCCCGGCTAGCGGGCAGCGGGTGTGCATGGGGCGTCGTGGGGCGTGGGTCCAGATCGGCGGGCAGTCGTGCGCAGCGCGTTGGCGGCTACGACGGGCTACGACGGGCTCGTGAACGCAGCATGCTAGCCTGCGCGGCTGCTGTGAGGGGCTGTGCGCTGTGTATTTGCAGCGTGGGCGTGGGTGCGGTGCCTTGGCTGTAAGGTTGCGTTTTGTATTGGTTGCTGTTGCGGGTGGGGGTTGCGTGCACGGTTGTGGGCGTTGTTACGGGGGTTTTGGTTTTTTGGCTTGCTGCTTGTTGGTTTTGACGATATGGGCTTTCGGTGTTGGTGGTTCTTGTGGTCGTTCACGGTGGCTGAGGGGGGTTCTGTTAGACATTTCACTTTATCCATAATTGCGAGCGGTCGAGAAGTTGATGTTACAGCGGAAACACTTGCTAGCATGGACGTCTCTGCCTTCCTACTACTCTTATACTTTTAAAGCATCTATAGAATTTGCTTAACCTAGCTTAACTCTCGAAGTCCTAAGATAAATACCCTTTCCTTTTATATCTCAAATCCTATCTATTCCTCTATAGCATTTGCTAAGCTGATATCAGCTTTAATCAACACAGCGAAACAGCTCTTAAGCAGCAAGTCATTTAATGAATCTGATGTCGTTGCGTTTATTAGCTAACCCTTTCCAAAGAACCCGGCATCCCGAGGACGCATGCATGCAATAGGAGAATTTTGTGGAAAGAAAAAGCCAAGCGAGGGGGGAATAGGCTTCCGAACCGGCTCGCATAGAAACACCCTGGCACCCTCGCACGCCTCAATCTTCATAAAGAATCCTTGCCGACCTAGCAAGCCCGAAGAGTAAAAACAAAGCAAAGCAAAAACAAGAAACCGTCCACCCAGGAACCCGAGCACCCAGAGCCTAGTCCGGCGCAGACTGGTTGCCGTAGCAACTCTGCTGCAGTTGCAGAAGGCAGAGCGGCGCTCACACGGTGCCGTTTTCGTGGACCCAGTTGCCGACGTCCGGGAATGAGAAGGACGTGGTGAAATCGGCGCCCTCGGCGCTGGCGGGGTCGGTCGACGCGTTGTAGTTCGTGTAGCCACCCTCATCATCGCCGTAGGCGTCGGACATGCTGGTCGGAGTGTGCGGCTCCTGCTTGACTTTCTTGGGGGCAGCGGCCTTCTTCTTAGACGGGCTCTTGGTTACGCGGCCTGAGATGACACCGCCTGCAGTAGGGGCTTGAGTTAGTGCCTGAGTCGAGATGGAAAGACTGAAAGAGTAGAGGTGAGAGTGAGCGTGATCGAGACTTACCGTTCGCGGTGTCAAGAGTTGGCTTCGCCTTCGGCTTGCGGGGAGTGGAAGTCGTGGACTTGGCGCGGCTGGCTGGCATGACGCGATTCTCATCTTCGGCTTCCTTCTTGAGCACGTTGGCTTGCTTCTTGGCGATGCGGAAGCGGCCCTCGATGGAGTCGTAGGTCGCGCCTTGACCGTAGAAGTAGGCGACTTTCTTGTAGTCGACCTAGAAAAGCGGAAGGTTGGTTAGTAGGATCCTTTGAAAGCAGGTATCGGAAGGTAATAGAAATGTTTGGATAGGCGGAAGTGAGGTTGTGGGGACGAGAGTTAGAGGTAGCCTTACGTTGTTGTCCGAGGCGGCAACCATGGCGCCGAGAAGACGCTGGTAACTCTCGAGAGATTTCCAGTCGATAGTCATTGTGAGGTATGTCGGTAGATGGTTTATCTGTAGGCGAGTGTGCTCGGAGGCTGGGTGTCGGGAAGAAGGTGTGGAAGAGAAAGGTTAGAGTTGGGAGCGATGTAAGTGAAAGCAGGCGACCACAAAAGCCAATGACTGGAGCGTGGACTTTTAAAGAAGTTCCGTAGACCGACGTGACGAGTCGTAACAGCAGACAAGCGTGTTAAAATACTTGCCGGTGCTCTCGCCGCCGTCCGCGCCCTCTCCTCCGCCAGACGTCACCGCTGCACAGCGCATACGCGATCTCGCCAATCCAGCGAGTCTCGGCCTCACGTCGTCCCGTGAGCTCGACGCGTCGCGGGGCAACGGGGAAAAGTGCTTGCAGCTGGCCCTGTCCTTGATCCCTGTCGTACCCCCCTGCTCCGGTTGCACCACTGCGGCAGGGATTGCTGCCGCACGGTGCTCGTCGTTTGTGCAGATCTTGGATCACACGTCCGTAATCCTGGTGTGTGGGATGTCTGAGGGATTTGATGCTTTGTGTGTATAAGGGTTTTGTGCTTGATTAAAAACGCGATTAATTTGGATATGCGGAGGACGAAATAGGATATTTTGTGCATTTAACCAGGCACTTTACCCCCTCAAGCTAATGGTCTTGATCTTTTTTTTTGTCTGATGCATGCAATGCCTGACTAAACTAATCCATACGTACCACCGCCTGCCATAATCTTGGTATCCATCCATCTGACTTCCAAGAACCGCTGCATTTCTTCTTCCCAAACTTACTTATGAGAATACCTCGAAGGAGTCCAACTACCCCCAATAACCGCTCAGTTTCCATTGATTATCTGTCCCTTACCTGCATAGAGAGTAACGTCCGTCACCGTCAAGCGAGATAATGACGCTTGTACGGAGTTGAAGAAGCAATCCAGTTAAGGTGCTTAGTATGTGTGTGCTCTAAGACCATTTTGCTCATATCCAGAATTTAGGTTTGTAGTTACATTAGATTAGCCCGTAGCGGCTGCTCTTATTGTTCCCTATCTCGCTAGGTGGTGAATCTCGGCTGACCGTGACGGACGTTTTTTGGAGCGGCAAGAGGCAGCTTTCGCATCTAAGGAAAATGCGAGTTTTGTTCTAAAGGATTTATTGAACATACACTAGGATAATGGGTCCCTACGTAAGAGATTGATTTAGCGTATAGTCATCTTCTTATAGGGCATGGAAACTGGAGCCAATGCGGATAGGCGCTTGCACTGAAAACCTACCCGGAAGTCCTTACTTGTAACTCGTTGTGGGGCCTGACCAAATTGACCTTGCGTGGTTCGGAACTGCATAAATGCAGCTGAGAACATCTATCTGTGTCGCGATATCGTTGTATCATTTCTGGGTTGGCATCCTGATCGACCTTCCAGAGTTAAGAGAGAGCTTCTACTCGGTCGCCGTTTGTTTGGCGTGTAGGACTGCGTGAAGACGGACGCGGGTCAAATAAGCTTGGCCAGGGGTTGTGACTGTGTGCGCTACTGGCTCTGTGTGCTTATTGCCTACGGAGTTGAACGCAAGGTATGGCAGTCTCGGCCGTTCGGGTTTGCGATATTCGTTGATTGCGCTCAGCATTGGCGTCGGCGTCAATACACAACGGTCTTGTCTCGTCGTAAAGGGTATGAGAGGCTCGACTGTCTCGTCGGCACGTTTGGCATGTAGTAGAGAGTTGGGCATCGTTTTAGAAGGGCCCAATGGCACTGGAGCGGCTTGACAGAAAGGCTCAAGAATCTCCGGTCGTTGATCTGGGAAACCCCTTTTCACCCGAACTCCTTGCTGCCATTCATGATCTCGGTCGCTGTACGCCTGGCCACTCATGGAGGTTGCCCCAGCTTGCGGGGTGCTTCTTGAAACTGCAGAAGATGTCAGCTTCGAAAGTTGTAGACTGCGTAACCTGTACACATCGTCAGCAGCGACAACATTTGCAGTAGCGTTTGGGAACTTCTTTGTGAGCAAATGGTGCCCCGCTCTCACGCATGCGGCTGCATGTTGGCTGCTGCGAGTCCGTGTGGGCCTAAGAGCTCGTCTTCCGGTCCCAAAGCAAAAGCTGGTTTAGCCAAAATAGCCTTTTCCATGGCTGTGAGCATGCCTTGGAGCCATCTTAGCGTGCGCAGAAGCGCTGTCCAGAGTCTTGGAGATAGGCATAGGCAGAGAAAGGGAGCAGATGCAAGCAAACGAAAAGATGCGGTGCAAGCAAACTGGCTTCGACTGTCGGCGCTGGACAACGAAAAGGGGTTTGTTTTTCAAGCGGCGGCTTTAGCACTGCCGGACGACGTCACCGTCAAGCGTCCTGCGCATCTCTTTTGGCGCGCGTCGTTTTGTTTTCTCTGTCGCAACGCACTTCTTTCTCCAAATCCACAACACCCCCAACCAACTCCAACAACTCAGCCACCGACCAAACCTGACAGCCTACATCAGCGAAGGCAGCTCATTCAAGCCAATGATGACCGAATCTTTTTTGACGGTCGGGCTTGTTGAAAGCGGGCTAACTCCTCGATGTTTCGGCGGCTGAGCGGCCTCTCTCCCGAAGCCGAGACCTGACGTGGGCATCTCACTGCGATCAGGGGCTAGTAGATGATGCTGCCCGACAGAGTCAGTTCAAGGCCTACAGCCAGTTGAAGGTCAGTCGTCCAAGGAGCTGGAGTGAACCACGCGTTCGATACTGCAAAGCTCTGACGAACAAGCAACGCATGAGCTTTCTGCTTTGCTCGACACAGACTACGACAATACTGTACGCATGTCAGTCTCCTTAACTACCGAAAGAAGCGATCCATAACTCAAGGCAAGTACTTCGACTGTGGGCGTCCTTCGAAACAACAATGCTAACCGAATGGCTCGTCAGCTTTTCATCGTACTTCAACGTGTCTTAGGAATTCGACAGGCTTACTTCCGAGCAAAAGCACTTAGACAAGAACACGAACCTTGTTGATCCGACCTTCAGCCCATATCCCTCTCGCATCCCTGCATTAGGACATGGCTAATGGTTTTCAGCACCGTTGACTCGGAACTCACTCTCACATCGCGCCGATGCGAAGCGTCTGCTTCTGCATCCCGGCAAGCAACTCTGTCATAATAACTAGCAAGCACCACCTCAAGCTCATGACACCACAGTCAAGGTACGTACGGACATGGCCCGATCGAATATGGTCGTGATGATACCTAAGGTCTTCTGCACGGTAAATCCAGTGAAGAAAACAAAGTTCAAAGTATCTGAACCATGAGAGCGATGATGTTTTCCGTTTGTCTTGGAATTGTTGGGATTACCGAGGGCTAATCTTTCCACTTGAAGCAGGGAGAAGATTATGAAGACAAGACCCCTATGTATCACGCGCAGTGACCAATAAGGGCGATTGTCTTGATGCACGAAGCAACGTGACACATCCTGGAGACCTAAAGGATGCGGTCGGTATCCTACTCCCGGCCATGGGATTTTAACCTCCGCAGCTTGGCCATTGGCCAAATGGAGAACTGACTAAGTCTTTTCTTTACACCGTTGTGGATGAAGAAAAAAATGGCCATGTACAAGTCAAAGTTCGCGACAGACTGAAAAGTCGGCTTTATCAATGGACTGAGGATGTGCTTCTTGGCCGACAAGTGAGGTCAGCCACAACTGTGTAGAAGTATCGCCCGGCGACTCAAGGATCCCTATTGGGCGCCAAAAAGTTGGGCCGCCCTGGGCCCTCGTGGTCCTCGCCTGTCGCCAGACTGGCGAGGTTAAAGCCCTCGGGGAAAGCACGCATTATAGGTTGGTTGGAGGATGGAACCATGCGCCGGGGGGATTACAGGGTTTGGCGTTTTTGTTGTCTTATCCTTTTGACGGATACCAAGATTAAACTTTAGACATCTTTTCAAAGTAAGTCTGGGGCTTCCCACCAGACGGACTTCTAGCAGCAGATGTTACACATCTCGGCAAATAATAGAAGGTTCTTTTGGAAGTTTATGGTGGGTGTCTCATAACGTGGCTCTGCTTTTACGCTCCGACGAACTGCAGTGGCCGAACGGGGAGTTGGCAACATTAGCCAAAGTCCCAAAGGACTGAACTTCAGAGGAAACCGGCTGAGGCATATCCGATAGCGTTTGACCAGTGCAGCAGACGCTCACAATCATTTTCCATTGCGGGAACAATGAAGTACAACAAGGTAATTAGGTAAGTAATCATGTCGGAAGTGTAGTAGCGGCACTTTGAGGATTCGAGCTCTCCGGCGCTGCTATCAGCGGTCACATTAATGAGCTCCTGTACGGTGTGGGCTTCGTGGCAAGAAGGTCTCGAGAGGGCTTTCAGCCAACTCCTGAGCACTCCGCAGTAGGTGCATAGCCTCGTGCGTGGCAGAGAAGTTGGCTTTCTGCCGATGCTGCGCAAAACGGATCATCCACACTGTTCGCACTGCACTACTTTTGTGAAGGCAGGAAGGAGGGCATTGACATCGCGAGGGCCTTCCGCAGTAGTTGAGCCTCTAGTCAGCCGCTGGACAGTCTACAGCACTTCAATCGTAGTTGCAGCGTGCATATGCCCTCGAGACACTCTGAAGGGGCTTTGGATGCTGACGATGCTGGTAACTTCCAGAAAGAAAGCCGCTTGTGAGTCTTTGACCAGAGTCAAGGCGCCCCCTGCCGCACAATGGAGTATCAGCAGCAAGCAGTGACGGAGCTCGTGTATCCCAGGCCTGTCCCGTCAACAAGTAACGCGGGGAGCATTGATTCCAGAGCTTCTGTGCAGACAGTCTCGCAATGTTGGCGGGGGTCCTGTGCGCGGTCAACCCCCAGACCTAAGGCGGCCGCGACTTTCCACCGCAACCACCACCATCGACCGACGACGCTCGCACCGCTGGGAGATTCTTGCACTCTCAACCCCGACGGCACATCGGCAACTGAAAGTCCACCAATTGACGTGCTTTGCAGTGTAAGAACTTGTTCCGCCGTTTCGTGAACGCTGACAGTCCCTTGAGCCACAGGATAGCATTCAGACCTTCCAAGTCCATCGCGACGACCCCGACCCCAGAAACACGGACCAGGACTCCTGTTTCCTGAACAACGCAGAGATGGCCGATCAATCCGAGAGCGAGCGGCCGGTGGTCCCCTCAAAGAGCTACCAGTTTCTGGGTATTCAGCCGATTCTCGATGCCGAAGGAGTACGTGCAGCCGGGAACAAGATGCCAACCGGGAGCTGACACAGGGTGCTTCTAGGTCGGCCTCGGAAAGATCAGATACGCAGCTCGCATCGCGGAGGCGTTCCTTAAAGACCCGCAGCCTACCGCCACTGCCCACCTCTCTGACAACCCCAACTCGGGCAGCGCTGCCGCTGGCCCCGGAGGAGCGCCTGTTGACAGCGGTATTGCCCAAGCACAGGGAGCTAGCGGCACCGAGAAGGCCGACTAAGCCGAAAACAAGGCCATTGTCTCAGCAAAGCGGACGAACCAATAAGCCGAAAAGAGCAAGGAAACATGGTTGAGGTCACAATAAACCAAGGATCACTTTGTAGGTAGCTGGAAGGACGTCACTTTCCGTCCGAGGGCCATCTACAATGAAACCATTTCCAAGCTCTTTATACGACTCAATCCTCGGGATGCAGAACACCTTACTTTGGCTTTCCTGATGTGCTGCCAAATCTGTACTCGGAAGCTCTCACACCTCTGACAGCCGACACACATCTCTTCTCAAACTGGCACAAATACCGAAGGCATGTCTAAGGGAGCTCCAAATATTCCCTTGGCATGTCGGAATCTGCCAAATGATGGTCGAATGCCAAAGTGATCAGGTGTGTGCATGGTTCCTCGAAAGACACCTTTTTTTAACCCTAGGCTTAGGACTACAATTCCGCGAGGACCCAAGATGCGCACTACCGTGCTTAAATTT
The DNA here is from genome assembly GCF_010093885.1 of Aplosporella prunicola CBS 121167. Lineage (NCBI taxonomy): Eukaryota > Fungi > Ascomycota > Dothideomycetes > Botryosphaeriales > Aplosporellaceae > Aplosporella > Aplosporella prunicola. Next base: position 188,103 of record NW_022983538.1, read on the forward strand.
GAAAAAGCCGGGATGTTATGGACACCGTCCACTGCGATGATGCTCTTTTTGTCGTACAGTTTGAGCAACTGTTCGTTACGTCGAGTTTCGTCCGGTCACGGCGGATGCTGAGATTGAAAAAAACCTTCGCCATAATCTGGTTGACAGTAGCATCTCAAGACGGAGAGGCATAAGGAGGTGCTAAAACAGGTGCAGTTCCTTGCCTTCATACATGTTATGTAGAGAATGGCTGCGGATTACGCAAAGAGCCTTTCAGTAATCGAGATGCTCACATACCCTTCGGGGGGCAGGTCGAAGTTCGAGGCTTTCTTTGTTCTGCAGATTGCTGTAATTCTGGCAACGAAAATGATGGATCCTGGAGCCGTTGAGCACTCCACGAGGTAATGTACTCGCCCGTACTTTTACCCAAGGGTTGGATGTCCGGTCATGTCTCTGTATGCTTGATGCTAATTTATCTGAAGGCACTCTTCGTTATACCAGATTTCTTTCGATCGTTCTTGGCCATATGATTGCTACCAAAAGGTTGGCTTGCTGTATATTCGTTTTCCCTGGGTGGGTCCGCAGTGCGTGGGCTCAGGCCGGTAAGTGTTTCGTATATTTCTCGTCCGAGATTCAGTCAATCTTGATTTCCTTTTCCTCCTGGATAAGTGACCCAAGTACTCCGGGAGCTTTCCAACAGGAGGCTCGGTTTGACCCAACGATGCTGGGGTGGGTACAAGGGTACGATGCCGTTACCCGTACGCCAGTTCCCAGTTTTCTCATCGTTCAGTTTCTCGCCGACCATGAATATCAGCAAGTGGACCTGACTCGATACAAAAGCCCAGTCAGGGAAGCCGAGCCTTGTCCATCCATATTGGCCAGGTCGATTGTGTGGATGCATTCCCAATGCTTCCGTATCTGAAACCAATGAGGTTCCGGTGCCCACCAGTGCTCCAGTATACAATGGCCTCATTGGATTCTACCGGTAGCTGTATGGTCGCAAGCAGCAGTGTGTTCCCCTCAATCATTCCGTTGTTTCCCAGGTCTCTAACTCCTTACAGGTAGCCAGTTGGCATGGACGGATGTTGCTCTGGTTTGTATCTACGCTCCTTGGCGGCTTGGTGCGCTTGTTCGCTCCGGCTTCTCAAATCAGTGAAACCATGGTTACAAGCAAGCCTGTGAACATGCTGCTTGTTTGCACCAAAGGTTTCCGGTGTGAGTTCGGGAACCTATGGAAGGATGTGTCTTGGCTGAGGGTCGACAGGCACAAACGAATGGCGTCGCATCAGCGAGAAACGTCGTCTTCATCTCCGCTAACTTTGTGAACAGATATTGGTAAAGGTAGGCGGAGTCCAGTCGGCTTCGTTAGCCGTGTCATAATCCCAAGGCTTCTTCGACTTTGTAGGTTGCTCGCTATCTGAAGTCGATTGAACAGGAGTACCTTCGACCTACAGAATACAAAATGCCGTCGTATAATGACGCAGACTTCACTGCATCTTTACTGATGGTCTCTTTCCTCTATCATTGACCGCTGGCTAGCAGTTGAACGGACGTCGGGCTAAACCATGTCTTCTAGACAACTTAGGATGACCAGGGAAGCCTGCGACCGGAAAAGAGAGCTGTAAGTTGTTGAGGATGAAGATCCGGTGAGAGTGCAATATGTTGTTAATAGAAGGTTGTACGAGCTGGAAAGAACATCGAGACGCCGAGCGTTGACGAAACCAAGCTCATGAGAAGGTCGCAAGTTCGACTAGTGCCAAGGGGACCTGTCGTAGGGGTTGATGTCAGTAGGGCGCCGCTCGGACCAAGGTGGTCATCACATGGGTTAACTCGCGCTCAAAATCAAAACAAAAACGGCAACCTACCCACAGGACTGTTCTTCGCAACGACAGTCAGTAGCAGTCATGAAGGTAAACCATCTCCAGCAACTCTTCACGATATCCTCGGACGCTCATCTCCCGTCTACATTTACCTAGTAGCGCTAGAAATCTTTTGTTGACAGCAGAAACAGTCTTCCACTTACGGAGCCACCTTTGCCGCACCCAATCCTCCAGGTCCACAAGGCCCTTCGACAATCCTCTCAAGTACGTACGGAAGCGCCTTTTGCCCTCCTCTCCGGCCTCTACTCTCTTCGGTGCATCGCCCCCTGAATCCCAGCTAACAAGCAGCAGGCATGCGTACCACCTATGGTGTGCGCACTTTCGGATATGCGCAGTACTGTTTCTTGATTGTTTGCATGTGCAACTGGGCGCCGGATCGCGACGAGGTTAGTAACCAAAGCGACCGCGCAACCGCGATACTACTGATAGGAAGCAGAGCTCCCCGAGAATCAACTGGGAGAAGGTTGCCCTCCTGACGGGCATGTCAAGTGGTCGGGCCGCGTAAGTGGATACCAGAAAGATTCATCCATTTGGAAGTTGCTGACAATGTCGGGTGTAGCGCTATCTACTGGTTGCGTATGCTTCACGACGAGGTCAACTCGCGCCTTGCGGAGCGTGAGCCCTCTCGCAGTGGCATGCGCATCATGAGAGGCCAGGCTTGGTCCGCTAGGGTGCCGACACAGATGAAGAGGGGATTTGGCCCGCGTAGGGCTTGAGATGATGGATGACGGAGTAGTTGGCTGGGTCGAGGGCGGCTGCTCGGTGCTGTGAGCATGGGCCAGGGGTGCTCGGGGCCCACGATTTTCCTCGCCGCGTCTCCACATAGACCAACGTCCATCCTCTCTTACAGATACCTTGAACGAAGCAATCCATCAACATTGAGCAAGTCACTCGCCCTGAGAATACGTGGAGACAAGTGTGAAGCCGCTGAGGTGAATATGGGAAAGGCAACGAAAGAATTGCTTTGCTTGCAGAGCCCCAGACTACTCCTTCAATGCCCTCAGCCAAAGAAATCGCCCTCAACAATCGTCGCAGGTTCTTGCTTGCATTGACGGCTAGGTCATAAGCTTTTGGTGTTTACCAGTCCTAATGATCAACACCAACAACCATGTTAATCGTATGTTGAATCACGGTTTAAGGTTATCTTCCATCTGCATGCTATTGTTCTTTACCTTTGTAGACTCTACAATGACATTGTTAACATTCATGAGCATAGAAATACATTTTTTACTTCCTATTTTCCTATCCTCGTCTCACGTCAAAAAATACAGTCACGTGGTCATTAATTCCCGTGCATTTTTACTTCACTTCGGTTGTCATTATCTAAAGGCCTATTGTTTATAAAGGCATTGTGTTAGGTCATTATAGACACCATGAGTCTCTGCTCATGAAACTCCCTACACGTCCAACTTGGAGACTCAATTTCCAGCTAAAGTCGTTCATTACTACGTCGAACCTTGGGCTTCGTGAAAGCTCTGTACAACAGCCATTGGCATGGTGTCATCTTTCACATCGGCCGTTCTTGAGTCTTGACGAGAGCATCCACAGAACATTGCTCTAATCAAGCCTACGCGGAAACGACGTCTACTACTACAAGGCTGCATTGTCCCTGAACATTGTGGAACACCTTGGCGGATTGAATTGGCAACAAGGTCACGGCGTCGCGGACAAGGCATTGCGGGTGTGACGAAGTCTACTAGCAGTCGACACTCTACGCATTCACACATTGCGGCCTTCATTTTACACCTTGCATCTCGCCCGAAGAACAAGCTCGGCCAAAGCCCGGCAGGCACAGCTCCTTGTGAAAGTGCAGCAGCCTGCTAAGGACCCTGCAAGCACACGGCTGTTGCACCTGCTTAAACCTTCGTCAGGCTCGCGTCTGCCTCTTCCGGAAAGCCAAGGCGTCACGATTATCCGGGGCGGTGCCGCTGCCTTTTAAGCCGCTCTCTCTTCTCTTCCACACCTGTCCTTCTTCTCTCCATCTCCCCACCACCATCCACCGGCAGCAGAGAGCACCAGACTTCCCTCAATCCCCCAGCGGTGCTGCACGTTCGGGTGCCGTTGCATCCATCTGCTTCCAGTGTAAGCACGCCCTTGACCTCGCACCGACGCCCTCGCATCGACGATCCAGGACGGCAGCTGTCCGAGTCGGCACTAGGTCCGGCGGCACTTCCACCGCCGTTTACCCACCGACTGCTTCCTTCCCCGAATCTCCAAGGCACTTTGAACCACTCAATTGACGTCAGTCTGTTCTTGCATCCCGGAAGTCGCTAACACTAACATCGACAGTCGCTTTCCCTCCGTCACAAGCTTCCACGTCAGCGTTTTGATCACACCTTGGCCGACATAAAGCCTTCACAAAAGTGATTTCGAGGGTCTTTGTTCTTTTGTTCTCGTCAACACTGTTGTTGCCGCCTACTGCGCCTGTCGACGGCCACTTACAACAGCATCCGAACCGCTACCGCTTCCAACTCTCATCATGGTCCAAAAGCTCATTTGTAAGTCCATTTGCTCCCTGCCTTGAACGATCTTTGCCTTGCGGCTTTTGCTGACTCAACCTTCTGTGGGAGTTGGTTCCCATGGCAACACCATTGAGCAGGACGACGACGACTTCGTTCCCTCATATCTCAGCAATGACTACGGTGACTATGACGACGTAGAACGCACGCCTTCGTCAAGGAACACCATGAACATGACGCCCTCCAAGAAATCCGACCCTAAGCTTCCTTCTGAAAACCGTACGCCCACCAAGGCTGTCTTGAACTGGGAGAACCTGGAAGGTGCTCCTAGGGAGATCAAGGCCCTTCCTTATCGCACTGCACATCGTCCGGCCAAGCGTGAGCTGATCCGTTGGAACGGTCAGTTACCGCTTGCTCTTCAATTTAAGGACTCGTACTTACATGATACAGATGATATGTTCAACCAGGCCTTATTGGCGTTTTGGTGGGTCATTGAGGCCCAGGGCGGCCAAGTTCCCTGGGACAGGATCGCGTCCCTAATGAACCCGAGCGCAACTGGCGATGGTTTGAAGCAGTCCATGACGAAGCTTTGGGCCCGTCGCACCGAGGCCGGGCTTCACGTCCCCCCTCAGCGTCCGGGAAAGGACAAGTCTGTGGCCACTGCACAGAGCGAACTGAACCAGTTCCTAGCCTTGGCCAAGCAGCGTGATTCGGTGACGTCAGCGGATCCTTTCATGCAGCGCCAGGACTTGGCAATGCCGACAAGCACCTTCAACCTCGATGAGGTTGAGGCTTCTTCCACGATCGACGGAGAAGTCGTCGACGACAACGAACAGTCGCATGCGCAGGTATGTGGACCTGCTGACATCTCTTCTCCCCTGTTGCACCACTAACTGATAGTTCTCTCGCATTAGGCTCGCGTCAACAACAACAACAACTCCGGACATGATCAGAATCAGCCGCGTCGATCTGCTGAGCCAACTTTGATTGTTCGTCTCAACATCAACAAATCTAAACTGGCAAAGCTCGCGCGTGTTGACCGTGATGAACAGAGAATCGGTCATGTCCAGAGCAACAAGATCCAAGTCTGGTCCGCTGCCGGCACCCATCTTCAGCCCCTTTCGGCGTTGCTTGTCAATCCTTCGCCCAGCAACAAATCTAATTCCGGCAACCACGATCTCTTCTTCCCATTGAACTCTGACGACACCCTGCCGTCTCCGTCTAGCTTGCGTCGTCAACCTGTTCCTACTCAGGAGCAGTTTGGAGCTCCCATGGTTGGGCTGAAGAGGCCCATGAGCCAGATCTCATCTTTCTCCGATGGCCCTGCTGCCAGGAGACCCAGGAACGCACCAAGTCCTTCAATTTCCCTGGTCAACAACTCTCATATGCAGACATGGCCAAGAAATCCAAGCCCGCTGTCACAATACGGGTCTTCAGCCAACACCTATCAGCAGATGCAAACATTCAACCATCCTGCATATCAGATGGCTGCCCAGATGCATGCTCAGCAGATGTCTAACCAGCCCCCCCATCAGATGTCTAACCAGACTCCCCATCAGATGTCCGACCGCACGGCTGATGTAGACATGAAGGACACTCCCTTCAACACTGTTATTAATGCTACCACTGCAGGCACGACCACGAGAACCATGGACTTTGGGTTCCCTCTTCCCCCCTCGAACCAGCAGTACACGTTTGGTAACAACTTGTTCACCGGACCGGGTAGCTACGTCAACGGTCTTGGTTTCCATCAGGGATTTGGCAACAACGCCCGCCTCGACGAGCGTGAGCTTAGAAGCCTCCCCACTGACCACACTTCCGACCATATCGATCCAACTGTCACCTTCAGTGGTGAGATGCTCTCGGGTGGCTTCACCAACCACTCTGACCCGATGCACTATGTTGGTCGTCCGGACAACGAGCTCAACTTGGATGACGATCCATACGAAGCTCTGCGGAAGCACCGTGAGCACGTGAGGCGCACCTACGACGAGTAGCTCACTACAGGACGACAACCGTCTCGATTCTGTCACTTTGCTTGCTTTGCACTTACTTCAGTTGATGTTAGTCTCTCACCGGGATATGCGTACATCAAGCCAGCGATAAAAGGTTCACTTCTTTGCTTTATTTTGCTTTCAAGACTCACTCCGGCCCATGCATGCATGGCTTCACATGGCATGGCAGCGGTCCGGACTTCTGCGTAGTAGCTTCTGCTAATGGCTTTATACTGACGGGTTATGATAACGGGCTTTCTACTTACTTTGCTACTGGCTTTCTTTCCTCACTTGCCCTAAACAGACTACTTCTTTCAGCTTTAGGAAAAAATCAAAGCGCTTCGGCCACCAAAACGTTGTGTTGTCCTCGTGTGATGTGACTATGACTACGATCCCAACGTGACTATACTAGCTATTCCAACAGCAGCGCTGACACCCTCTCATATCTTCCTAGAGCCGCACACAACACCACCACATCCACCCCAGCCAGCACAGCCTCCACCACACCCCACCCCCACCATACCCCCAGGTCCCCATCCGTCCCCACGCGGACAAGCGCACCGCAACTGCCCTAAAGCCGTATACACGCTCCTCGCACGGCATGCCATGCACGCCCACGCGCTAGCGACAACACCATGGCTAGCCGGCTCTTGCGCGCTACTGCCGCGTGGGTGGTAGCTATGCAGTGTCTTGTCGCTGTACCTACGGGGATGGAGTCGTGCGGATGTGGGGTGTGGTGGGTACGTACAGTATTAGGAGAGAGAGAGAGAGAGAGAGAGAGAGAGAGGGAGGGAGGGAGGGAG
>NW_022983538.1:195317-319517 GCF_010093885.1 Aplosporella prunicola CBS 121167
GAGGGAGGGAGGGAGGGGGGAAGGTAGGGTGGTTTGAAGAGGGTTTGTTTTTTGTTGTCTTGTGTTGCTTTGCTTTGCTTTGTTTTGCTTTGTTGCCTTACAATGTGTATGCGTGTGTGTATGCACGTGTGCGGGCATACCTACCTACCTACCTACCTAGGCACCTATTTACCTGCTTATCGAGACATGCACCAGCCCACCAACCCATCTACCCACCCACCAAAAACCTCGCACCCATCCAACCAACATCCAACCAACAATTAACCAAACACTCATGCACCTACCTCCCCCAACAGAAACAAAATCCACCTACTCACCTACTCAACCTTCCTCCCCACGCCAACCAAGTCCTCAATCCCAGTGACCTTCTCGCCCCGCTCCCTCCGCCTCCGAAGTTCCGCCTTCACCTCCGCCACCGCCTCCTCCATGTCTCCCTGCGGATCATCCGGCAAGCCCATGAACGTCTCTGCGCTCTGCGCCCTGCTAAGCCCGGGCCGCACGCCCAGCGCCTCGCCCAGGATCTTCTCCTCGAGCAAATCGTCCGCCGTGACGCCGATGTCCGGCGCCGCGGTCGCGGCTTTGCGGAGCACGGCCGGGCGAACGGGGGTGCTGGCATTGTTGCCGTTGCTAGAGGCGGTGTCGGCGCCCGATGCGACTGCTGAGGCGTGCACGGCGTTGTCGGCCCCGGCGCCTGGTCCCGCGGTTTGCCCTTGCGCGTTGCGCTGCTTGAGGGCTTGCGTGAGGCGCGGCTTGAGGGGCGAGGCGGTCGCGGCGACTGAGGCGGCTACGCCCACCACGGCGTAGAAGTAGACGCGGCCCCAGACAAGGAGCGACTCGGGGAGTGTTAGGAAGATGAAGGGCGCGACGGTGAAGGAGAACGCGAGCTGCGTGATCAGCCAGGTGAAGATGTCGTAGTAGCGCTTGGTGGGGAGCGGGGTCTGCCCGTCGGGGGTGAGGAAGAAGGGGCGCACCAGGCGGCGCGCGTCTGTGGGGAGCGTTAGCAGCAGCGAGACTGATTTTTGGATTGGGGGTCGACGTACTCTTTGCAATGGTCTGCAGGAAGCTGGCCAGCACGAAGCTCATGTAGTAGCCGGGGTAGAAGCCGTGCCAGAAGGCAGAGGTGACGAAGGTGGCCATGCTGGCGCGGAAGCCGGGCTTCTTGCCCTTGGGCGTGACACGCAGGTACATGTAGTTGCGCAGCCAGAGGTTCGTGTTGATGTTCCAGTTGCCCAGGTACGCGTGCGTGTTCTGCGCCAGCTCAATGCCCAGCGGCTTGACGTTCTGCAGGCGGTTCCAGTTGACGCGACCCGTCTTGGGGTCGACGCCCTTGTAGCCAATGCCGGACAGGATGCATGCACCCTCGGTCAGGTGCCACACGCCGTAGTACTTCATACGCGTAGCGAAGCCCAGCATGTGCAGGTAGTAGACGCGCTTGAGGAAGCTGTGCTTCATGTACTCGTCGCCAAGCAGCAGGGAGGGGTAGTACCAGCCCGAGAACTGAAGGAACGCAAAGATCCACACAAGACCGATGACAAGCTTCCATGTGGCGGGCGTGCCACTGCGCGGAATCTTGCGCTTCTTGCGCGTCGGCGGCGCCTTAGCAGGGTCGACGCCCGGCGGCAGCTCGAACATACTGGTTGTGAGCCACTGGCGGTAGTCGACAAAGTCGAAGGCGGGGCCCGCGAAGAGCGAGGGGAAGAAGAGTACGTAGCCGGTGTAGTCGAGGATCGAGGGCAGCTCGCGGACGGCACGGTCGCGCTGGAACTCGGAGAGCTCGCTGTCGGGCAAGCGGCCATCGTGGACGTTCCAGCAAAAGGCCGTCAGCTTCATGATGAGCACCATCTGGGCGCCGGTAATATCGACGTTCTCGGGTTCATTGCGGAACTGGCGGTCCAGGTGGTTGACGGACATGTGGCCCATGAGGAAGACGAAGCCGATCCAGGGCATCAGCGGGCCCTGGACATACTTGGCGATGGCGTAGGCGCCGGCCGAGCTGATGGCCAGGGTACGCAGGCCCTTCCACAGATCAAACAGGCCGATGAGGTAGAACAGCGATACGCTGAGTATCGCGTGAGTATGGGACGGGGCGCGGTGGAGGGGGGGACGGGACGGCGCACGCTATGATGAAGGCGTTCTTCTGCCATGGCTTGGAGTCGGGCACTCGCTTCAACACGCCAGCCAGAGGGTAGGAGATGAGGAAGGAAGCAATGAGCTTGACTGAGGGTGGTTAACTAGGTAGCGAAGAGATGGGGAGGGGCAGCAAGACGCACGCTCATCGGTCGAAGCTCCGAGCAGGTTCGCAATGTATGCGAAAGCTGTGAGACAAGGGAGTCAGCAAAAGGATTCGGGGAGGCGGGCGACAGGGGCGCATACGAGCATTGATGTAGGGCAGCATGGCGGGCAGTGTCGCGCATGATGGTGCAAGACAAAAGCGCGAGCTCAGAGTATAAACCGCGGACCGTGACGTGTGAGGACGCTGGCACGGGCCAAGCAAGATCTCGAAGCTCGACAAGCTCGCAAGTGCAAGCAACTCTCCCCATAAACACCCTGGGTACCGGTAATGGCCTCGCTCTACAACCTCGAGCCGCAGCCCACGGCCAAGGTCCTTCTGCGCACCACCGCCGGCGACCTCCTCCTCGAGCTCTTCGCCAAACAGACCCCCCGCACCTCGCGTAACTTCCTGCAGCTATGCCTCGACGGCTACTACGACAACACCATCTTCCACCGCCTGGTGCCGGGCTTCGTCATCCAGGGCGGCGACCCGACCGGCACCGGCCAGGGCGGCGAGAGCAGCTACGATGGCGAGCCCTTTGCCGATGAGTTCCACTCGCGCCTCAAGTTCAACCGTCGCGGCCTGCTGGGCATGGCCAACACGGGCACCAAGGACGACAATGGCAGCCAGTTCTTCCTCACCCTGGGCGCCACCCCCGAGCTCACCGGCGTCAACACCATGTTCGGCCGCATCGAGGGCGAAACCATCTACAATCTCATGAAGATGGGCGAGGCCGACTTGACCGAAGAAGAGGGCAGCGAGCGCCCTCTCTACCCCACAAAGGTCACCGGCACCGACATCATCGTCAATTACTTCGACGACATGGTCAAGCGCACGCAGATAGCTCAGCCGCAGGTCGAGGAGAAGAAGGGCCCCAAGAAGGTCAAGCGCAAGGCCGCGAAGCAGCTGCTCAGCTTCGGCGCCGACGTCGACGACGCCGACGTCGCGCCCGTGGCCAAGAAGCCCAAATTCAACACCAAGCTCGTCAGCGCGGGGCCCGAGGACGCTGCTGCTGCTGCCGCGCCGCCCAAGCCCAAGCCCGCGCCAAAAGCCCGCGCCGCGTCCCCGAAGCCGCTCAAGAAGCGCACGCCCTCGCCCTCGCCCCCGCCAGCGCCGGCACCAAAGCCCTCAGAACCGCAGCGCGCCACGCGCTCGCCCTCCCCTTCGACGCCCTCCTCCGCCTCGGCCTCCCCCGAACCCCTCAACAAGATGGACACGCTCCTGTCGAAAACAAACGCGCAAATCGCCTCCCTCAAAGCCAGCATGAAGCGCTCGAACCCCACCGCCTCCGCCGCGCCCGCAAAGCCTAAATCCGCGCTGGAAGCCATGATCCCAGCGACAGCGACGCGGGGGCGCAAGCGCAAAGGCGGCGGGACGGGAAGCGCAGCCGACCAGAAAGCGCTGGACCTGTTCAACGCGTTCAAGAGCAAGCTGGACTCTGCGCCGGCCGAGGCGCCAGCGAAGAACGACGCGCCCACTGGCGCACCTGTGCCCGCTGCGCCGGGCCCGCAGCCCGCGGACGCGGAAGCAGACGCCGAAGCGGCACTCTGCGACCTGCACTTCATAGCCAACTGCCAGTCGTGTCGGGCGTGGACGGACGGGCCCGAGACGGCGGGTGCGGGCGGTGCGGCGGGGGAGAAGGACGACGACGACGCGGGCTGGATGGGCCATGCGCTGACGTTTGAGAAGGATCGCCTAGGCAAGGACTTGGAGTGGAAGCGGCGGAATGAGGAGGAGCTTGTGGTTATTGATCCGCGGGAGAGGGAGAAGGAGATTGTGGGGGAGAGGGGGAAGAAGGGGAGGGGGAAGGAGAGGGAGAGGGAAAAGGGGAGGAAGTAGTATGGTCGGCATAGGCGGCGGACATGGGCATACCTGGTATGGTCGAACAAGTGCAGCAGAAGCTGTGTTGTATGCTGTGACAGCGGTAGTCGTTACGTGAGGGTGATATCCCGCTCTTCCGTCCATCCTATAAAATGAAAAAAACAACACAAGCAGCACAAACAAGTTTGCACAAAGACAACGAAGCAAGCGCGCCATCCGCCTGCCCGTCCGTTTATGTAGCGTGCTATCTTGAAATAAAATGAATGAAAGAGCCCGCGCTCCACGACGCAATCCCGCCACGGCACTCGGCCCCGCCGCCCCCGAGCGGCCCGATAGGGCCCGCGCTTCGACTTGCTTGGCACCGCACCCGCCGCGGCGACGACGCACGACGCCAGACGCCTTCGATCAAGCTTCAGCCCACGCCCACCCACGCACACACGTCCGCAGCCATGTCGGTCCCACGCAACCGCATCCTCGCTCTCATGGAGGTACGTCGCGCCGCCCCTCTCGTTCTCGAGCTGCGGGCGCAAATGCTCGGGCTCAATTGTTCGAGCTCAATTGCTGTGCCCTGCTCTGCTCTGCTGGATTCGATGCAATTCAATTCAATTCCCTGCACACGACACAGCTACCTTCTCACACCCTCCCCCCGAACCCTCCACCACCACAACACACTAACCTCCCTCCCCGCAAACACAGACGCAATCCCGGATCTTCAACACAGTCTTCAACCCCAGCGGCGCCAGGCAAGGCACCAAGATCCTGCACCAGCGGCTGAAGGGCCCCTCCGTCGCAGCGTACTACCCGCGCCGGATCGGGACGTTTGGCGAGCTCGCGCGCTTGTATCCGGAGTGGGAGGGCCTGAATATCGATGAGTGGCATCGCGAGGAGAAGATTGCTGGGTATGTTGCGCGTTGTTGTGCTTTGTTTCCAAGAGGAATTGGGAGAGGTTGGGTTTTGAGTGGATTGGGGTTGGGGTTTTTGAGAGTGCTGGCTAATTTCTTTCTCTTTTCTGCGTACAGGCTCAAAGCACGAGGCAAAGGCGCGCCTAAGAAGAAGCGCACCGCGCCCGAGGCGACCAAGCACGGCCAGCGCAAGCGGAAGTAGACGGGACGGTTACGGCGACGGACGACAGCTACGGCGACGGACGGCGGCGACGACGACGACGACAACGCGGCGCTTTGCAGCGCGCGCGCGTGCGTGCGTGCGTGCGCACTACAGTCAGACAGATGGACAGATGGCATCGGCATCGGCGGCGTTTTTTTGTTTTATTTTGCGGGATACGGCTGCTTTGGGAGGGCGGTGGCTTTTTCGGGAGGGGAGAGGCTTGTATGGCGAGAAATGCACTTGTTGGCTGCCTGGTCTGGGACGTGGATTGAATTGGATGTGGACATGCTCGTGAACGTGCGGGCTAACCAACGCGCTCGAAGTCGTGCGCATGCGGCTCGTCTCGTCGCGGCAAGTCAAGTCAAGTCAAGACGTGACAGTGTTATTGTATGCATGCAGTATGCACAGACAAACGGCTATATTTAATGCAGCGGCACTAATACCCTAACAACAGTTCCCAGAGTAGCCAGAACCCCCAACACCATGCGAGGCCTCCCTAGATAGTCAGGCAGTTTGACTAGAAAAAGCGGCGGCTATTTAAGACTTTCCAGCCGCGGGCACCTGGCCCTTTTTCGCCTTGCTCTTGACCTCGGTCCCCGGCGGCGCCTTCAGCGCAGTCAGCACCAGCGCGCACACGCCCACCATGCCCGCGCCGCCAACCGCGTACGCGAACTCGCGCCCGGCCCACCAGTACAGCGAGCAGAAGATGAGGGGGCCGAGGGAGCGACCGGCTTGGCCTGCAGGAAAACAGAAAACATGTTAGCAACACATCCACAGTAACAGGGCGTCGTGATGGGAGCAGGGAGCAAAAAAACGTACCAAAGCTCCTGTGGTTCCCCAGCTTGCCGCCGCGCTCGCCCTCCGCCGCCTCGAAGCTGCTCAGGCTGTTCAAGCCGGTGACGACCGTCGCGCTCGTGACGGCCAGACACGCCGCCGCGGCGTACAGGCCCTTCTCCGAGTCGACGCGGCCGAGCAGGAAGAAGCCCGCCGCGCACGCCAGCACGCCCGTCTGCACGACGCGCAGCGGGTGCAGGCGCCGCGTCACGCTGCCCTGCAGGATAGACGCGATCAGGCCGATGAAGCCGAGCAGGCGGCCGGACTCCTTGGCGCCGTAGCTGAAGAGGTCGTACGTCATGAAGGGGAGGGAGAACTCCATGCCGCTGAAGAAGAAGACGAAGATGAAGTGCGTGAAGTTGAGGAGGGCGTGGGAGTTGGTGCGGGCGCGCGCAGCTGCCGCCGCCGGCTTGGACTGCTTCTTCGAGCCCTTGGTGCTGCCGCTCTTGCGCGAGCGGACGCTGGGCAGCGTCTCCGGCAGCGCGAGGTACAAGTACAGCGTCTCGGTGACGATGAGCAAGAGGGAGAAGCCAGCGGCGGTGGCGAACGGGTTCGCGGCCACGGACGTAATGGTGGACAGCCAGGCGCCGAGGGCGGGGCCAAAGGTGAAGGCGATGGAGAAGCAGGCGCCCACGAGCGCCATGGTCGCTCCGCGCTGCGAGTCGTCGCTGATGTCCGTCGCAATGGCCATGGCCAGCTGCACGTTGCCCTCGCTCAGCCCGCCGACGACGCGGCTGGCCAGGAAGGTGCGGAAGTCGGTCGCCGCGACCCACAGCGCCACGCTCAGGATGTTGCCCACCATGCTCCACAGCAGCGCCCTGCGCCGCCCGTACCGGTCTGACAGCTTGCCAATGATCGGCGACGCAATGGCTTGCAGCAAGCTGAACAGCGAGCCCAGCGCCCCGCCCAGCAGCACTATGTCATAGCGGTCGTTGATGGGCTTGGCGAAGGCATTCTTGTACGCGTTGAGGCCGGAGAGGACGCGCGCGAGGACGGTGGGCGAGGCGCCCGCAATGGCGCGGCGCGCTTCGTGGTCGCGGTAGAATTCGAGGAGCTTGGGAAAGAGGGGTAGGATGAAGGTGAAGGATATCTAGCAAGGCGCAAAGGCAAAGTTAGCAGCGGCGCGGAAAGGTCGGATTCGCAGGGAGCTGTATGTACCAAGTCCAGAAGCAGAGAAAGGAACAAGACGCGCAAGACCTTCTTGCGCATGTCTTTGGCGGCCGGCGCGGGGGAAGACATGGTGATGACGGAGGTGGTGGTTACGTAGGTCCTCGTAGTAGCGTAGCTATCGAGCTGCTGCAACCAAGCTCGACACCAATGGAGGAAAAGTCTGGAGAAACACAGCTCGCGGAGCAGAAAGACAGAAGAATGGAAACAAGGGAAACGACAGCTAAAAAGGGCAACCCATCGGATAAGTGAAAGCTATTTACGTGTCTGCTCAGCTCAAGCGACATGTGCAGCAGCTGGTGTGATCGCCGGCTAGCGCCTGTTTCGAGTAGCCGGCTATTGGGTTTCGCAATGTCCGCGGCCCCACGATACGGCCGAGGGGCCAAACTTCCGTCCACTCGCCTACCCCCACACTTGGTGTTCAACGTTGCCTGATGACCACGAAGCGTGGTGTGACGGCTTCCGACCGCACTGCCTCGCCACTCGCTGGCCAAGATGGGTGCTGGCATGGCAGCCTGGGCACGAGAGGGGCAAACTGCCGCCCGCCGGAGTGCATCCAAGTCGACGTCCACTGTAGTCTGTGAGCGGCCATGGTAGGTGCTGTAATCGCGTTTTCCTTGCTCTCATTTCCTGTCTCGGAAACAGTGTTTCCTTTTCCTCTCAGGCCCCCTCAGTCAACCTTTTCCCTTTCCGTTTGTCCGTACACGAGCTGCTCCGCACATGGCTGGAAATGGCAATTTCATAACAGAGTCAAGACTTTCCTACGCTGTCATTAGCTTCCCCTTTACAGAGTCATGAGACGTCTTTATCCGGTCGATGTTAAAACACTTACCATGGGTTCAACTGCTTTCACGCTATGATGGAGAGCATCTTCTCCCAGCCTGAATGAACGGATTGAGGGCATGTCGATGCTGCAACGTTATGAGGTGGCACCAAGAGGCTTCATCTTGTCGAATTCAAAGACTCACGGTGGGTCCGAATGCTTTCATGCTATGATGAAGCATCTTTTTCCAGCCTGAATGAACGGATTGAAAGAATGCCAATGCTGTAACGCTACGAGATGCATCACGAAGCTTCACCTTGTCGAGGTCGAACACTTACCATGGGTCTAAATGCCTTCATGCTACGATGAAGCATGTTTCTCCAACCTGGCCGTACGGATTCGGATCTTGTCGACACTGGAGTACCATGACATGGCGGCGAGATGCTCTGTCTACTCGATATTAGCCTTCTGCCGTATGTCTCGGTGCTTCCATGCTATGATATGGCGTCTTACCCCAACCTGGACAAACGGATTCGAAGCACGCCGCCACTGGAACGCCATGACATGGTAACAAGGTGCTCTGTCCATTCGATACCAAACTTCTGCAGTAGGTCTGGATGCCGTCAATACAAGCCTCGGAAGTGTACGTTGCTTAGGGACTGGACTATGCTTACGAAGCTAGAGCGCCCTTCTCCAGCCTGGATGAATGGATTCCAGGCATGCCGGCACCAAAACGCCATGGCAGGGCACCGAGCAGCTCCATCCAGCCGATATCAAACCCATGCTGTGGGTATGAAGCCTTTCGCAACAGGGCCTTGGACGTATGTTCTGGATGAGACGAAACCGTGCGTGCGAAGATGTGGCGGTTATCAACGATCTGAACAAACGGATCTGTAGCATGCTAAGGTTGGGTACTGTGGGATGGCGACGCGCAGCTGGGGCACCATGAGATGCTGCCGTGCGCGTTGAGGCTTGCGGCGCGGCAGCTGGAGGGGAGTGAACGGGGAGTCGCATTGCAGGTGAGTGGCAGCTTCCTTGTATAAGAATGGATTCAAAAGTTTCCCGCGCGTCCGCTCTCCGCCTTTCCTCCTCAAGTCCATCATCGTTAGCCATGGCAGATATTGTTATTACAATATTAACACACTTTATCATTTTTTTTTTTTTTTTTTTTTTTTTTCACTCTTTTTTTCGCCCGCCGGGCGTTTAATAGATACCCCGAGGACTGGCCGGGCGGCGTCCTGCTGGCTCGGTTTCGTACCGAGCTAGCAGACGCTGTGGTGAGAATGGAGAGAGGTCGCGAGTCCCCTGATTTGCAGCTCAAGTGGCGGATGAGGTTCGGCTTTGAGTTTGCCTGTTGGGGCTGGGCTGCATTGACGGGGATCCTCCTCTCCAAAGGTGTAAGTCTGCCTAGTTTGGTTCGATTTGAAGTTAAGTTAACATTGTGTAGGTTGAGTGGCTGCTCAAAGCCTTCGTTGCGTGGTGTATTCGTTTGAGCACCACGTTATGGAGCAGCTATTCGCACCGTCTCCCACACGCCCGGGGTAAGTCCAAGGGTCGTTAACAAAACATAAATAAACCAAAAAAGAAAAAAGGTCAGTCAAAAGTATGCCATCCATTCACTCTTCTGCCTTACTGGCTTCGTTGGCAGACCAAAAAAATTATAAAAAACAAATCAAAAAAAAAAAAAAAAAAAAAAAAAAAAAGAGAGAGAAACAAGGAGAGAAAAGAAGAAACAAAAGAAGAAATAAAAGAAAAGAACAGAACAAAGAAGCCACCCACGATCGTCGCTCAAGACTGGAACCTCCGAGCCGGGCCGGAAGTAAAACCCGACAGCTGGAAGCGGCTGTGACGTTGTCTGAGTCTTCATCTCCACACAAAGCCTGTTCGACGAAGCTCCGGAGATCAAGATCACTGTTGCCGGTATCTCTACTAGCAACAACTCCGCTGCGTCCCAGGGATTAGCATGGCGGCTGCTAATACTACCACCTCTGTAGCCTCCTCCAACTCAGCTACTAGATCCAAACTTTCGGCTCTCATTCTCCAGCTTGATATCGCTGTTTCCCCGCATCCCTCAGAAAAGATTTTCGGTTTTGCAAATACTCAAGTCTACCCAGCGACAATGGACACTTCACATTCTCTTATCTGTCCGCCTTGACAGAACTTGAGGTTGGATTGGTGTTTCCTTCAGTGGCGATTCGGCCTGGACTTCACCTGTGGCACCGCAAATTACCAAGTCCGCCTTCGCATGCAACATTTCCCTCCCACAAGGAATCAGAATCCTTCCGCATGCTTCATTTCACAGAAGCTCTTTCAAGAAGTTGGACAGGATGGCTATTATCCTGGAAATCTCTCTAATGATTAATCTTTCATGTCTCTACAGAGAGAGAGAGCATTTTAAGTGGGCCTAGCCCGCCCTTTTACACCGATCGTCCATTACCCAAGCCTATGAAAAAGCCATACCTTTCAACTAAGCAAAGGTCGATTCATACCCCACCGGATTTCACTTCTACACAATGCATGGATCTGTCTCCTCCATCAAAACACTGTACCTCCAACCGGTCTATTTACATCGCGTGTAGCTTCGCTTCTACACCAACCCATGAGTCTGTTCCCTCTGTCAAAGTATTGTACGCTTAGCCGGACAAAACCCAACCCACATCACGTCGAGCATGTCTCCTATGCCAATGCTTTGTTCCACTCGCTCTGTCGGACAAAAAAGTCCCCAGCTCAATACAACTTCCTTTATACGTCACAGACCGGCCGCCGCGATCAGCTCCATTTGCTGTTGTTCATTCTCTTCTCTTCTGGGATAGCCTCGGTGCTGCTTCCTCTCGGGGTTGGCCTCCAACGCACATTCCAGCCACCGCAAAGGATCGAATATCTTGTCCGGGCCTTCCAATTCCAGGTAAACTCCTGATGATTGCGGAAGACCAGGATCGCGGCGTACCATATGGTGGAATGCAGTAAAACCAGGAAGAGCATGGCATATGAGATGGACTGGCTGCCTAGCAACTGGAAACACCAGGCGAAAAAGGTGACGAGGGTCGGGATTTCCACCATCGTGGAGCAAAGAAACCACTTGACCGCACCAAACCCTGACTTGGGTCTTTTCTTCCATTGTTCTTCAGGGTCAAACGAGCTTCTGAACTCCGGGATCTCTGCCTCCGGCCACCACCCGGTGCCTCTCCAAACGCGGCATAAAACAATCAACAGTGTGGCCCCGACGAACTTTAAGATGCTCGCCAAAACCTCCTCTTGCCACAAAGGCAAAGTGACTAAGCTGCGATTGTCCTGGATTGTTGCCAGCCAAATGACCATAAGGTTGAACTCAAGGAGACCATAACAAAAATCGAAAGTTTTGAAGAAGAAGAAAACCAACAGCATGTATGCCTCGTTGATGATAATGGGTTCAAAGATGAGCAGTCTGAATTGCCCTAGAACAAAGCCTTCCACGTCGAAGAAGCGATGCGACGGTGGTGTGGGATAAATGCTGTCTGAGAGGGAGTGGCGATAAAATCCGTGGGGCGGCATGTTGGCTCAGCTTTTGGCCTTTGGAGGGCAGTAAAAGGTGTACTTTGCTGGTTGTGAGGGACAGGGCGGTTGGCCTTATTTGCTTTGGATCGGTTTTCGGGTTTTTGCTGAGAAGTTGAAGGAAGGATTTGCTCTTACGAATGGGGAGGGAGAAGTGAGCTTTTTATTGTGTGGGATGGCTCGGCATTTGGGATTTGGCGGAAGACACTGCACTTCGGTACCATGGTTGTTATCGGGGATGTAGAGTCACCAACCAGACTTGCCTATCACAGGTTTAAGTCCTTTCCGTAGAACATATTACATTTGACTTTGGTTCAGAAGCAGGATAAAGATTCATGCAGTGTGACCTTTTACCCATCGACAATCCTTCCGGTGCGACGAGCTGTTTCCTTCATTTTCATCCTCGCTGGTCAGCAGCGAGCGCGCAACGTGTCATGTTTGGGCAGAACTCGTACAGCATGTTTGACGCGCATCACTGGATGTCTCGAGAGGATCGAGCTCGCCACATATTCACGGCTTGTAATTTGAGGTCGTCGAGTTCACTTGGTCTTTGGGACTTGGAACTGATATTCGAGTGAGTATGCGTTCCATTCATGAGTTGACTATTGTGCTTGTCTCTTGACCGTTTGACTGATGTCTTAGTTGACGGAGAAAGCTTTTGCTGAGATAGACATGTGGAGGCGGCGGAGATGAAGTGAAGTCACGCGAAGTTATGTTTTACTTCTTCCCTGCAAATGTCGACCTGTCTTTAAAGGCAGTGTAGCTAACACTGTCAGCTGATTATTCGATACCGCCTGTGTTCTGAATAAAAGAACCACTTTGAAAACCAGCGACGATCAGCTGATTGGTGAACAAACCTCTATAAATTTCCCTGCAGCTTTCCGCGTTTAGCGCTGTCAAGCGTTCTGCACCCAGTTGCCCAATATCCGAGCCAGATCTACCACCTTCTGGAGCAGGGACATCAAAGGCTTGTTCTTGGCTCGGAAAACGAACGCTGCAAGGTCGCAGTAGCTATCAAGGTACATATCTGGGCTATGTAGTTGCAAATTTCTTCTTTCCGGATTCCGCATAGGGCTGAATTATGCAAAGCAGAGGTCTCAGAGAACCGGCTTACCTATTTCAGCTCCAACATCCCAAAGCCCTGTGGGGGGTGCGGGATGCATAGGACAGACATTCCACACATACGGAGTAGAGGAGAGAAGAGTATCCTTCTATGTCCGAGCCGACATGCATGCATGCAGATTCTGTTCTTCACATATCAAATACTCCGTAATCCGGACCTGGCACAGTACTTTTGTAGCGCGCGCTTCCAGCGGACAGTCACACCATGCTGCGCAGCGAAACGTCTTCGACAGCTCAGCATGAGTGCGTTTGCGCAAAAGGTGTAGTGAAGGTGATGAAGGGGCGTTAGGGCTTCGGGCAAAATGATTGGCTTAGGTTTGCTCGGGGCAAAAAGAAATTGCAAAAATGCATCAGCCGCGAATCGAACGCGGGGCCCATCGATGGCAACGATGGATTTTACCACTAAACCACTGATGCTATGGACTTGATATGCTAAATAAATTTTTTTGCATAATTATATACTACATTTTAATTTTTTGCAAATATCTACCGGCCAGCTTTTCTGGCGGCTTCATTTCTACGTCTCAGCTCTTCTCACCTTTGTCAGACATTTCTTCTTCACGCTTATCTCCCGCCCGCATCAATTCGTAGCCCGACTGCAGCTTACACAATCGGGTCTTAGTCTAATTTGACTCCGTCTGGTCCACTGCGATACGAATTTACGTGGTGGATTCAGCGCTGCTGACGTCCACACGTTATTGTCCGTGGTCATCGACAAACGTTTCAAACGGCTTCAAATGATGCGCCATCATTAAGCACCACTAGTCGTTTCGATCGGAAATGTGCCAAATACTAGCAGTGACAGCTTTTGGCCCGACAACTTCAGACGAGAAGCACATTCGAGAATGGCAATGGCAGACTTTTCTGCACTGGAATGAGTTGATGAAGCGAGTTCCTATGCAAGAATCAGGCATTGAGGTAGGTCACAAGGATAATGAAGGTACAAGATATAGGCCAATAGTATGCATAACTTATGAAATTTGATAGCCGCCAACAACTACACGGTATTTTATCCATTCTGTGGGTGGAGGATCAAAATTAGAATATAGATATTTGCCCGATGACGAGTAGTTGAGCAATATAATTAGCTTCAATTCGCCAGAGCCTCATAAGTAGCAAGCTTGATATAAGCCCACAAAGACAATCTGCATTCTGCAACAACTCTTACACCAAAGGCTTTTTGTAACTACAAGACCTTTACGTACAGCCGAAGCTCATGGTATAATCAACGAAACAAAACTCAGAAGTTACGTAAGTGAATGCACGTTGGGCACTCAACGAACGTATTGCTCTAAATCAAAAAAAAAAAAAAAAAAAAAAAAAAGCATCATGCTGACAACAAAACCCACGAGCCCTGCTTTAAACTGAAACGTTTCGTAGTTTGACAGCCACATCAACACCGCTTTGCCGCATGAACCAGTGATTTTTGATCTTCCATTCCTTCTTCGGGTCCGAGAGCGTAAACTGCATCCCAGGATGTCAGCAAGCAACACAGTACGCAGATATTGGGAAACACTTACGTCGTATCTCGAGAAGATGGTCGCCATCGTCTTGTATATCTCAAAAATGCTTAGCTCTTTCCCCAAGCACACTCGCCTGCCGCCGCCAAAGGTGAACAAAGAGTCGTTCATGCGTTTAACGCGGTCAACATATGCGTCTTCATCTTCATCGTCGACGCGCAACCAACGATCAGGGTTCCACGTCTCGGCATCTTCTCCAAAAATCGCTTTGTTAAAATTGATCATCCAAGCGTTCATCCCGACAACGGTTCCGCCAGGAAGGAAGTCTCCGGACGGCAGTGCAAGGCCTTCTTCCGGAACAACGCGTTCAAGCATCAAAGCAACCCCAGGATGAATCCGCAAAGCCTCTTTGATAACGGCCCCGAGATATGGCAATGTTGATGTCGCGGAATATGTGGCGGGAAGCTGAAGCTGCGCTGCGTCAAGTTCGTTCTGCAACTTTTTGAGAGTCTTCGGGTGTTTGAGCAGGTAGTACGTGATGGCTACCATGGTCATGTTCGTGGTGTCTGCTCCAGCCAAGACGTTGAGTATCATCCAGCTAACGACAGTCTCGTCATCGACGGTCGGATCCTTCTTCTGGATCTGGAGATAGAAACCAAGGTAGTCGTAGTTGCCTTTATCATTGGTTTCTTCACTGTTCCGACGTTCGACAAGCCTCTTGAAACAGTAGTTGGCTGCGTCTTGGAAGGTTGGGGGACCTACACGATGAATAGGATTCTTGTCGAGTAATTTGTCAAGGAAAGGTACTTGACCAATCTAAAATCCGGAAGTTAGTGTGGAGACAATGAATCTTATATAAATATGCTTACCACAGCGAAGTAGCTTATAGCCTCCACTGAGTTGTACAACAAGTCATCAATATCTCCGCCTTTTTGGAGAAAGCCTCCTTTGATAGGCTCGCTGAACGTGACCTCTGCCATTACATCCCATGCATCTGATGATTAAGTCAGTATAGTTTTGGATACATATTGTTTATGGTAGTTAGACTTACAATATAGGAGCCAGTCTGAAATATCAAAAGATTTTTCAGTCTTGACAAAGCGCTCATCAAGTGCCTTGCACAGAGCATTCAAGCTTCTGTCAATTTGTCCTTCGAGCTTCGAGACTGTTGAAAGCTTGTAATACTTCTGGATCGGTGCTCGTAATTTCCGGTGAAGGTCCTTGCTGCGAGTGCCAAACATGTTTTCTATTGTCTTCTTGCCCTGTGTCACGTCATTTATGGTGTACATGTCGCTCTAAATATACATTTTTAGCATAAAATTTAAACGGATTGAGTATTGCTCAGGAACTCACTTTGGCAAAGTTTGTTCGGCTCGAATAGACAAGCTTCAAACACTCTGGGTCACTCAAAGAGACCGTGTTCGGTCCAACTCTGACCACTGGGCCATACTGAGCGTGGAGTCGCCGGTGCTGCAGGTCAACACGTCCGCCA
This sequence comes from Aplosporella prunicola CBS 121167, assembly GCF_010093885.1. NCBI lineage: Eukaryota > Fungi > Ascomycota > Dothideomycetes > Botryosphaeriales > Aplosporellaceae > Aplosporella > Aplosporella prunicola. The sequence goes on from NW_022983538.1 coordinate 210,884, forward strand.
TATGTATCAAAAAGGCGTTGAAATTCTGTGAATTTAGCAAGAAGGGGTCCGGGAATGCGGCGCAGAGGTGAGGATAGATACTGATAGGCAAAGTAACCAACAGTTGCAAAGAAAAGGATATATGCAAGTCCCATGGTCTCTGGTGCGATTGATACCAAGACGATTTGTTGGTAGTGGAGAGGCTTTCTGGCCTTCTGATCGAGTGCGCACCGTGAAATTTATAGGATCTATGGCCAAAGGCTCTCACGGCAGAGAAGGTCAGAAGACTGCAGTCCAAGACAAGCCACTGTTCTTGCCACTCAGAAAGTCTTTTTATAGCAAATGGCTTTGAAATAACAGTGAGGATTCTTAACCTACTGATATCATACCACCAGGGTTTAGTCGGGAGATCCAATAAAATTTTGAGATACTAATTGCCCTCAAGCATGTTGTGAGGGGAATAAGTGGGGGGATGAAATCCCTTCACCAGTATCCAAAGATCACCATGCAAGGTGCTGAATATCCTGGCCCCCACAGATGTTGTAGTCGCAGCATATTTCTGTATCACGTATACGGGACGAGTGGTGGGCAGTGTTCAAATCCCATAGGATCGTAACATCGCGCACTGACGCACCACATTGGTTGATGTCAGCAATAGTCGGTGACTACTAGAGGTACTTATCCTCCGGAGCCAAGATCAAATGATAAGACTAGGCTTGTAACACCTTACGCTGACTTTTGAAGTGAGTTGTATGCGTTCATACCCACTATCACACCTGCGAGCGAGTTCCCGGAATTTCAACACCCGCATACCCGAGGTCAAGGAACACGCCGCGCTAGCGAAGGGACCTGCCTATGAGGGTCAAGGGAAAACACCAGCGGGACGGTTCGTCCCGCCTGTGGGGGCGAAGATGCTGATATGACCCCATATTTGCAGGGCGGGGTACATCGGCAATGACGCGGCACATGGAGTTGAAAAGAAAAGTATACTAACCGACCGTTACAGCCTTGAAAGAACAACCACGCAACAATGATTCGAAATATCGACGTACGATGGTAGAAACATGTGCTCATAGTGCTTACAATAGATTTCGTCTTAGGAACGGAGTTTTGACGAAAGATAGAGCTAAGGCCGAAGATCACGAGGCGCCACTGACCGATGGTTCACTTGAAGGATTTCAAAGCAGTTTGACGGGTGGTCATCAAAATGGACAATTCTAGGTCCTGGTCAAGTTGTGTGCCGGTGAGCTATCTCTGGTGAAATGCCGCATCTTATTTCAAATCATTCGGTCACATCGGTGTTGCTGAGAAATCCTGAGCGAAATTCCGTATTGAGCTGAGAGACGTTTTACTTAGCCACCGGGGATTGAGCAGCTCCTTGTCCTTAATGTCGAGATCCTTCGATGCTGATATGACTTCCGGAGGGAAGACATTATCATATGATGAGCACTGCCCTGAGACTGACGAGTGTGGTGGCAAATGCTATTCCTAGAGAACAGTGGTGTAGATTAGGTAGAAGCATCGGTAATCAGATAAGCGTTTGACGCAATGTCCGCCGTCGCATTCGCAAGGTTGACGAGGGCTTTATCTGGACTGTTGATGTTGTCAAAGTGAGCAACATATCTTTGTTGGGAGGGGAGTTGTACTCGATGCCTATAATCTCAAAAAGACGCTGCAGAAAGTCTCCGGGGATGCTGTCGCACTATGATTCAAAAGTGTAGATAGCCGAAGTGTTGCAAATTTATCCACAAAGACGACATGGATGTGAAGTTGTTAATCTTATGTAATGTCGGAAATAAGCCCTATATCAGCCTAGGCAGTCACGCAGCCTCCGCGGAGGTGACACTCGTGATCCATTGATCACCTGACAGAAGGACGAGAGCGAGGCATGACAGGGATGATTGATTAGCATTCTCTATCTAATGAAGATAAATGAAAGGATGACTTTCTGCAACCCGCGTTGTTTGCTTTGGGGGTAGAAATTGGACAATGACTTAAAGAGCGTCGTAATTGTGTACATGAGTGCGTGTGTTTTGTGAATTCTTTTTCCAACCTCATTCCTTGACCTCCCCCCCCATTTGAATGTAACACGTCCTCAGGACAAAGAATGAAATGCACCATCGATTGCGGCCTTCCCAGCATTATATTTGAAGTGAACAGACCAATCCCACGATTTGACGGCGGCCTGAGTTTCTTACATTTGCGGGGCGACGGTCGTAAAACTGGTTACCTGTACCGTCACAGTGCTGGTTAGGGAGGGATTAGGTGGTGGTGGTGTCACTCCAGGTCTGCTGATGCTGGTGGTTGTCGTTATTGTTGTCGTCGTCGTGCTAGTAGGGCCAGTGGGGGTTGAGAACGATGACGATGAAGGGGAGCAGATGCTTATACAAGAGCTGGTACTAGGGCTGCAGCATGGGTCAACCGGTGTTTCTGAGGTGCAGCAGGTATTCTGTGCCACATCGCGCGCGACGTTGTCGTGCTTGGTGACCACTTCAAAAGCCGGGGAGCGACGGACCGAAGAGCTGGCTGTAACCGTTACTACGGTCACCACGGTAGAATATGAAGTAGGTCCCGAACTCGTTGGGGGTGAGGTGTTGCAAGATGGTGTCACTGAGGGGAACCAATAGTTTGTCGTCGTGGAGCAGATGGTGGAGTAAGAAGGCGAAGCCGTTTGGACCACCGTAGTGCATATAACAGTTGTCGATACCGGTGGTCTACATGAGGATGTAGTAGGTGTGCATGAAGGCGAACATGGCTGAGAAGAAGTGGTGCAGCTGGAGCTGCTCGTCGAACAACCAGAAGTGCAGGTCTTCGCTGGGCGTGATGCTTGGCGGGGCTGCAAGTAGACCGGGACAAATTGGCTCGCAGTCGATGTCGCGGTTCCCAAATTGATTTCAGTCCCTCCGGTCGCGCTCTGCCCACCTGTGAGGGCGAGCGAGGCCGCCGTAACAAACTGATGAACAGTTAGGCTTTTGTGCAAAGAACAATATTGACAAGCAGTCTGAAATGCGGAGCTTGGTGTTTAGGAACGGGTGCTTACCGGGACAATGGGCTGCAAGAGCGCACGAATGTCAATGGCCACCATCTTGCTTGTCTTCGACACGAGTAGGACGCGTTGCTCAGTGAGAAAGGATGCCTAGACGGCATTCAGGTTTTGTATGATGGGACGGCAAAAGCATGTGACTAGCTGTCCCTAATGTGCCGTCTGCCAGACCCACACCATTACAACATGACTTGCGACCTGTTCTAAGAAATCCAGATAGATCGTAGAGGGCAGGGTGAGCATCCGGGGTGGGAAAACGATAGTGTATGGGGGCGTGGATCCTGCGGCACTAACAGATATACCACCATGGTATCCTTGACCTAGTCGAGGGTAGACAGGGTGAAGAAAGGTGTGTTGGATATGCCATAAATAAACAATATACGTTGGGGCAACCGGCACCCAACGGATCGGTTGTTTAAAAAGGAGTAGCTCGAACCATAGTATGATATCAGATTTAAAAAGAAAAGCCTCGTGATCTCCTGCCATAGGAATACTGGTAATTGGTACGAAGTTAAGCAGACTTTCGGTTACAGCGCGTCGACAGCCAATATTTTTGTGTCGTCAAACGGAGCAGCGGTGAATGTAGAAATGAGATGAGTTCAATAAAGAGCAGAGGTATAGGACTGTTGGCGAAACAGAATGTCACCTTACCTTATTGGCCGTAGCCCGCCGTATCAACGGTCTTATTCACCTAGGTACACTACGCGTAGGGAGGCTTGGCGAACCATGAGACATTTATATCTCAGTCGTTGCGTATGTTGAAATAATGTATGACAGTTGTCTTAGCAAATAAGAACCAGGCGGGACATACTTCCTTCAACAAAACAACTACGCAACTATCTGTCTAATTGGCCAGCCATCAGCAAGTGCTCCAAAAAATTAATCATGCAAGAGAAACTTACTGTTTGCATCCCCCGCGTCTCAATGAGCGCAACTAACATAATACGAGACGCAGCAGGGCTGAAGGAATAGGATTAAAGAACTTCGAGGCTATCCTACAGCTACACGTCATTCACTCAACCCCAGTGATTTCATATTTCTTGCTAGAAATCGGCGCGCAACTAGTCGCGCCTGTGGAATTCTCCTCCGAACGCCGATGCTCATGCACAAGCCATAGATTCAATGCCCTGCCAGCACAACCCAAAGTGCTCCCTAAACAAATCGCGCAATCTACTCATCCCCGGGTGACGGTGCACTATCGGCAGGCGCCTCCGCCATCGGGGTATCTTCCGGCTCACCGTTCGGCGCGGATGGTGCGGCTTCGTCCGCATCCTCGTCTTCGTCGTCATCCACAACTCTAGCGCTTTTACGCTGCCTGGGAGCGCTTTCCTCATCTCCGCCCTTGTCCATTTCTGCATCCTCGGCGTCGTTGACCTTGGCAGCCGAATCCTCATTGGCCACCTCAGCGTCGTCATCGTCGCTGTCATGGATAAACTGGCTGGACTTGAACTTGCTCGACTGGGTAGTCTTGCGTTCAAGCTTTCTCTTCTTCTTCTTCCGCGGCTTCTCGTCATCAGAACCGCCAGGTGTCGCTGAGGTAGCTGTGCTAGCACGCCTTGACCTCCGTTTCGACTTACGGCCTGTGTCGGAGCCACTGCCCTCTCCCTCGCTTTCTGTGTCCTCACCCTTCTTCTTACGCTTGCCACCACCGCCGCCTCTGCGCTTGGCCCGCTTCCTCTTTTCTCCAGTCTCTGAGTCGGTGGTCATCTCTGCATCTTCTTTCTTACGATCTTCCTCGATGCGCCTGAGCGCGAGCTCGCGGTCGCGCTCCTGGATCCTCTCACGCTCCTCAAGAATCTTGCGTTTGCGCTCCTCTTCGACTTCCAGGGCCTTACGCTTCTCATCTTCGCGTTTTTGAATCTCAGCATCGCGCTTCTTGCGTGCTTCCTGTAATTTGTTGGCGTTCTTCTCCTCGTACTCGCGCTGGTTCTGGACTGCACGGTCGAGTTGCTTGCGCATCGTGTTACGACCCATGTTTGCACGCGCTTCGATGTCGTTGCGAGGGAAAGGTGGGTTAGGAGATTTGGCGATAGCACTGAAAGCCTCGATGGCTGCGTCAAGGCCTTTGGCGGCAGCCTCAACTTCTTCTAACGTCCGAACATTTTCAGGAAGCGTATAGATCAATTGTGCGATCTGGATCTGGACGAAGGCAACGTTGAACTTGAAATGAATCTGTTCCGGCGCAACTTCAAGAGCCTAAAATTGTCAACACATGAATGGAAAGATACAGATAGACACTTACCCGCATGGAGAAGTCCAGTGACGTTTTCATCGACTGGACGTTCTTCTCCTGCTTTCCTTTCAACAGCCAAACCCGTCCAAGACAGGCCAAGATAGTGGGGTCTCGGGCCCGGTCTTTAGACAGAGCTGCTTCGTAGTTTTCAATAGCTCTCGAGTACTGTTTGAGCTCAGTGTAGACATGGCCAAGGTTGATGAAGACGCTGGCGTCCTTCAAGGTTTCCTTGACCTTGGTCAAAATTTGGACACCGGTAGCGTAGTCCTTTTTGTCTTCAATTACGGCAATCGCAATACCTTGGGCGGCAAATGCGTTGCGAGGATCCAGCTGCAGAGCCTTGTCGAAGAATTCAACAGATTTCTCGTACATCTTCCGGCGCTTCTCCTTTTCTTGGTCCGTATCTCTCCGCATCTCGCGCGCAATTGCGAGATAGATGTTGCCCATGCCTGTCAGAGAGTACCGGTCGTGCTTGTCGTACTGCTGGAGCGTGTGTTTGTAGTGACGTTGCTCTTGATCCTCGTTGATGTTCTGCGTCCGCTTTTTCGCTTTGCTGAGATACCAGCCATACAAAGACCGAACCTCGAGATTCGAGGGCTCAGCTTTATAGAGTTCAGACATGGCTTTAGGACCTTCGTCTTGTGGGTTTTGACGGAGCTTGATGTAAGTGAGCCGCGTGTTGGCATCAACGTAGTCAGCATGGCGTTCTAGAAGACCTTGGTAGACCTTCTTCGCCTCATCCATCATACCCTCGGCTTCGTATGTCCTAGCCAAACTGTAACTGATGGTTGTGACCAAAGCATCAGTATCGACATCCTTGTCCTTCTCTTGTACTTTGATACACGCGTTCAGTGCGGACTGGAATAGATCCCGAGCTTGACCGAATTTCTCGGATTGATAATAGAAGCAACCCATGTTGTTGAGCAGCTGGGGAGGCAGGTTCTCACGCAAGGCCGCTCGCATGGCTTCTTTATCCTCGATGTCTTCTGGCCGCTCGTCCTCGGGAATTTCATCAATTTCCATCTGTTCGACCTGTTGCAGGCATTCAAGACTCTTTTCCGGGTGGTCGGTCTCATACAAGCGGGCCAGGTTTAACAGAACCGCGGAGTCAGGAGAAACCTTACGCTTGGGATCTCGCCATGACGTCCGGACGTTTTCAAGTAAAGAGACGGCCTTCTTCAACTCGCTCGATTTGTCTTCTTTGGAGTTCGAAATTTGAGCGGAGAATACCTCTTCGGCGTAGAGTGTGCCGAGAAGTGTCATGGCCTCAAGACTCTTCGAATGTTGGATGATCTTTTCCAAGCGGAACTTGGCACCATCAAAATCCTGCATCAAAACGCGAATCTGAGCAGCCCCAAACTTTGCCGGAAGGTAGCCCCGCTCATCTCCACCACGGGCTTGGTCGGCCTTGAGGTAAAACTCATTGGCCTTTGAAATTTCGTTCTCATAATGCTCTTTGCGGGCAAGTAGGTACCAGCCATCACTGGCGATTGCATTGACATCTGTCAATTCAATAGCTCTGCGGGAAAGCCTTTCGACTTGGGTCATGGCTTTCCTCATGAGGAAGTAGCCGCCAAAGGTGGCACAGGTAAGCGGAAACTTGTCGTCTAGTTTGAAGGCTTGTTGGGTGTACTGTGTCATGGCCTTCTTGTAGATCGGAGCAAAAGCGGGATCGGTAGTAGGATACTGCGAGGAAACATTGAGATGATAGAGTCCGAGCAATATGTTAGGAGTTTTAGAGTCGGGGCACTAAAATCACGGTTAACAGTGGCCAGATTGTTGGATGCTGTTCGTCTTACTAGTTCGAGTGATCTCTGCCAAGCACTCTTTGCATCGTCTTTGTGCCCCAACTGCCAGAGGCAGCATCCGATACCGATCCTTGGGTCCGGGTCGACGAGATCCGGAGCACGTTCCAAAACAGACTGGTAGGCTTGCAAGGAATCGCCGTACTTGCCCATGGAATACAACACTCTGGCCTTGCCGAGAGTAGCCATTAAGTTCTTACCACCGTATGCCCTTAGCGAGTCATCGAAGCACTTTGCGGCCTGGCGCAGCGCATCGATACGCTCAGAGTTGTCTTGACCGGACTTGGAGGGGGGCAACAGTGACGCCCGCAGCAAATAGAGGACTCCTCGCGCAAGGAAAAGGGGAGGGTATGAAGGACTGATACGCGACGCATCGTTGAGGTTGCTGGTTGCTGCCTGAATCCAAGCTTCCTTTGTCTTGACGTCTGTAGCTCCGTCTGCATACTATTAGTCGGGATCCCGTAGTGATTGCTCATCAGCGACGGGCATGCAGTCATACCTGGTTTTACGCGGGGCGCCTCGCGACACTTCCAAAGATGCAACCAAAAGAGAGCGCTCAGAATGCTCAACTTCTCGTCAGCAGATCCCCGAGTAAACGCATCCAGAGCCTTCCGCAAGACGTCAATGGCCACGGTGACCTTGCGCTGCTTCGCATATGCCAAGGCAATGGTCATCCATGTGGATTTTACGACGCTTTCGTTTTCCAGCAAGATGCAGAGCTCGGTGGGATCGTCGGCCAAGTCCGTAAGGTCCAATTCAACTTGTTCGACAACGTCTCCTTCGGACACGGTGACATCGATGACGCCGGGAATATCCGAGAAGCGCTTGGACTCGATCGCGCCGTTGGCCTCGGAGTGACCATTAAGGATGCCGTTGGTGGCCATGACGGCGGCCGGCGACTTGGGAAAGCGAGACGCGATGCGCGAGGGTCGAGTGAGGCGTTGAAGTGGTAGAGCGCTGTCGGGAGTGCGCGTTCTAGACGGCCATCAAGCGGGTGTCGATGTCCAGGCGGCAGAGGAGCAGTTGAAGAGGTCGATGTTAAAAAGATGGTGCAGTCTCGAACGCGACTGACGAGTCGCGCATATGAAGACAGTGAGCTTGTTGCTGCAGTTGCGGATCAATTGGTCGGCGTCGCTGCTGCTCTTGGCGCGTCGGGGGTCGGCGTTTTTCGCCCGTGTCACCCTTGTTCCACGGGCTGTGACGTTGATCCAGCTGTGAAGTCTTTCGCCCATCCCAAAGCATCATCAAGCAAACAAAGCGAAATTTCCTACTCGAGCCATAGTAGCCGCTCTCAGCATATCTTTACAATGCAGATAGCACGATACCATTTGCCTATAACGCGCACAGGAATAACTTCGAGTCTACATTCTTTCTATGGTTTCACGTGTCCTCGTTCTTTTCTTAACTGCTTCTAGTGGTACATATCCAAAGCTGATTTAACCGTGACCATGCACACAAAGCAAGGCACATTCGAATAAGTCATGGCCGGTCTGTGCCAGCATGCAGCTACACACGAAGACTCAGTCAATAACATTTCACAAGTACTGACTGCAGAGGGTTGCGCGATATCCTACAAACGGCACTTTGTTGCCTGCAAACAAAAGTCGGGTGATGTTAATCAACATCGGGGCCTGAATTTCTTATGAGTACTAATTTAACACCATTGGGTCAGTTTTAAGTATGTTGATGAACTATCTATGGATAAGGTCGACAAGACGGCGACTAGCCTTGAGTAGGGCCTCCATGGTAAGGAAGAGATAAATTTAAAAATAAAGAGACGGACAATGGTCGGTTAATGAAACCAACAAAGGATTCCATTGCGCTGTTGATGTTCCGTTCCTTTCCTAGGGGGAGGCACATCAAAAAACCGCCGCAAAGACAGTCAAAATGGCACGGCAGCAGCATTCCAAGCATGTTGTGTTTGAAAATGTCGAGACGGCTTATGATCTAGGAGTACTGTGCTGTGTTCTGGGGAGGTGATCAATGGCTCACATCCGTTGCTCAGGCGCAAGCTGACCATTCACAGTGTTGGGCCTTTTATATATCGAACTCCCCTCGCCCTCACGCAACGACGATGGTATTGATTACCCATCGAGTGTATTGGAAGCTAGAAAGAAGCTCACGCGGATCTACGAGTAAGCTCGACCAACCATGCCAAAAGCAGTACAATACCGAGTAACACCGGAAAAGAGCCAAATGGTTCTCACTGTGGAACCACCAGTCTGTCAAGTCCACCGGCATAAGCGACAGCCAACGATTTGTCCTCAATTTCCAGCTTGACGAAAGCCGGCACAATGTCATAGTTTGCGGTTCTCGTGTGGTCCACTCCACCCAATCAACAGGCGCCTTTCCAATCCCTTGACGGCCCTAGTGCCCGTTGGCGGCACGGATTGGACCACGCTACCATGGCTTGATAAGGCCGATACTACTCTACGATGCTCTACTGGATGAGGCGTAGAAAGACAGTCGAACTGACGTTGCGCGCGACATGGTCGAAGGCCGGCGAACATCTCATCTGGACCAACTCAAAAGTCTTCGTAAGTTGCTTTAATATAATAAACAATGCAACTGACAGCTCATGCAGGATGGTGAGATGGAAAAGCCGTTGCCGAATGGCTTGCGACCAATCTATTCTTACAGTGACCTCGGGAAATGGATTGATCGCTTCTACACCTGCGCAGCCACTCCCTCCAACTGATACGTTTCCCATGCGCAGGGCGCTTTTCTACCTGGCGGTGCTCATTCTCAAGCCGGTCGAGATGTTGTTCAAGTTCCTCGTCCTCGGCGATGATGCGATTGCAGCGGAGACGTGATGGAAAGTATCCAGTCTTTGGAGCGCGCCCTGGAGGCCATCTAGATTGATTTGTTATGTAGAATACAAGTCAAATTAGCTTCATGATGGTGGTTGAGACATTGCAGGCGTCGATGTAAAGTTGATGTTCACCACCTGATCTCCCGGCAGCATGACCATCCCGCCGATCTCCACACCCCGCCCCGACCCACCACAACCCCACACCACCCAAACGTGCAGCGACGACACACCACGTCTCCAGCACTCCACGCGCAGTAATGCCTCTCCAACCCCTCCCAGACTGAACCTTTTGCCTCAGCAAAAACCTGCCACAAAACCACACCGACCAACCAACCTCCAACCACCTACCCAGCCAACAATGTCACCACCCGACACCCAGCAGCAACAACAACAACCCACGGCAACCGACCTCCGCGCCAGCCTCGCCCGCGACGGCTACGTGCTAATCCCCTCCCTCCTAACCCCCTCCGAGCTCAGCGCTCTCCGCAGTGCAACAGCGCGCACGACCGCGCTCGCGCGCTCAGGAAACTGGCCCTACATCCGGACGCTGCCGAAGCAATTCCCACCATGGCCATCCGACCCCTCAGCCGGGATCTGGGGCGTGCAGCACCTTTTGCACCCGTCCCTGCCCGACTCCACACTCTTCGCCCACAGCTATTTCAGCGACAGCATCATGGGGCCGTGCAAAGCGCTGCTGGAGTGCGGCGACGAGGACCTCGTGCTCGAGCTGTATAATCTGCTTGTGCGGCCGGACGCGGACTTTGCGCTGCGCTGGCACCGGGACGACATCAGCGAGGGGGCGGGCGCGGAGGAGGAGCTGGAGAGGTTGAACAGGCCCGCGTTTCATGCGCAGTGGAACCTTGCGCTGTTTGATGATGCGTCGTTGGTTGTGGTGCCGGGGTCGCATGCGCGGGCGCGGACGGAGGCCGAGAAGACCGCTGACCCGTTTGCGCAGGAGATTCCTGGAATGCGGGTCGTGCGGATGCAGGCTGGCGATTGCGTGTTTTATAATAATAATATTCTGCATCGCGGCGTGTATAAGGCGGATCGGGAGCGCATGACGCTGCATGGCAGCGTGGGTATGGTCAAGGGGAATAAAGAGCGCGCCAGGAATGTTTTGCAGCATGGTATTGGGGCGTGGATTGGGGACACGGACTTTAGTGGGCTGGATGACAAGTTGAGGAAGCGCGCTGAGGCTATGCGCGAAAGGGCAGTGCTGCTGGGAAGCGCTTCGGGAGATGTGGGGTATTTCTCGAAAGACGAATGAGAACGAGAGTATTGCTGTCGAGACTGCTGCTGCAGTATCTACGTTGGTTTAACTATCAAAATTTTCGAGGCCATTCGTAATTAGTGCCTCGCAGGGTGTATTTAAATCTCCATGCTCCTGAGCCAGCTCCAGCTCAATGTAATGGGTTCAGGCATGTACCTGATATCCCATTGGGTATGCGCGTTTCTAGCCGCTACTTACTCAAACCATGACAATCCAAGAAAAAGATTGTCGTTTTATTGTTTCGCACCATGCAAATGACCAAACGCCGTAATATCCCGAGATTTTGGCCCACTGATTTTGCTTAGCTTGTGAAGATTGGATGCATGGCGTAGACAGGGGCCTTCGACTCCTCGCCGTCGAAGAGAAGCAGGTTCTGAATGGGCTGTTCGCGTTTGCCCAGGACGTTGATAACGTCTTGAGCCAGCTGACCTCCCAAGAAGGCCGTCACGGGCGCCAGCTCGCTTCCCAGGTTCTGGAGGAATCTCCGCAAGAACTCGCTGGTCAGCGTCTCGATGGGGAGAGTGAGCTCCTTGTGCTTCTCAGTCGCCAGTGTGGTGAATAGTTGCAGGTCGGCAGGCTTGTTCACGTCGGGAATGTGGCCAGCCAGCTTCTCAAACTCCCACACCGCACGCATGCAAGTCAGCAGAGGTGTAACTTGACGCTGTCTCCGACGGTTGTTTTGGTAGTCGGGAGGTAGTGGTGAGGTGTTGGCAAGCAGGAGGGGAGAGTAGATCTCTCGCTTCGTCACCAACTCCACATCCTTGCCATTCTCCTTTTTATGCGAAACGGCGATGATAGACCTGGTTGCGGACTCCGGCTTCAGGACAGTAGCGACGTTGGACTTTACGCGCTCAATGACGTAGTCGTGCGCGATCAGGTCGGCGAAGACATAGCCGAAGAATCCATGAGCACCCGCTGCATAGAAAGGCCGGTTGGACAACCTAGTGGACGCGTCTATGGTGGAGAGAGTAGCGAAGTCGAGATCCGTGGCGATTGTGATATCGTAAGGTTGGTAGAATTCCGGGCCCTTCGAGCGGATGTCGGCAGTATCAACGTGGACAGCCACGCGCGGGTTGAGCCTCTGGATCTGGGGCGCGGCAGCCTGCGCGCGGTTCTTGCCTACGTCACCCTCTGCAATAAAGAACTGTGCGCCCAGGTCGTCTTCGGTGACGGTTTCGTGGTCGACGATGGTAAGAGAACCAATACCGGCGAGAACGAGGTTCTTTGCGACTTCGTTTGCGAGAGCCTTTATGGAGATGAGCAGGACGTTTGCCGTGCGTATCCTGTACCTCGATTAGTCTAGGTCAAACATGGTTCAAGAGATCATTCTCACCTCTCTTGGGCCTGGACGCCCCAGAGACGAATCTGCCTGTCATATAAGGCAATCTCATCTACGCGATAACGTTAATAACTGGGAAGAAGTAACGCGACACAGGGAGGGCGAGTGGTGCGAGGCGCGAAAACATGGCCAAGGGACCGACCCATGACGTACCAGCGCTGATGGTCTGAGCCTGGGCAATTGAAGCGACGACGTCGCCAGCCGGGTCTTCGGCCGGGACGGCGGCGGGAAGGGAGCCATTGGAGGCAGACAGGAGCGGGAGGGCAGTCATGTTTGGTAGATATTGTGAGAGCAGGTGATGGAAGTGCCTTGGAGCTGCAGCAGCTAGATGAGCCTTGGCGGCGGCGGCGGCGATCAGCAATCGATAGCTAGCGGGCCGGGTCGCCGAAACGACGTCCAGCCAGACCACTCCAGAGTGGGAGAGCAGTACATCCCCACTGTTTGACCATCCCCCATGTCTGCTTCTGCTTCGCCAGACTCGTAGCCCCTTCTCGCGCGTTTGACGTGGCCGCCTGCTGCTGTCCACGCCGCTTCGCCCGGCCCAGCTTCGGCTCCAGCGCATCGGCTCGATGACGCCGCGCCCTGTGCCGGTTCCCTTGTCTGTCACCATGTCTGGCAACTTTGATTTCCCTCCAGCCACCGGCTCCGCTCCTTCCTCCTCCAACGACGACAACTCGAACTCGACCCTGCCCGCCCGCCTCCAGCACATCCGTCAGGCCCTGCAACGCGAGCGAGAGCAGCAGCGCGCCACCAACGACCAAGAAGCCTCCGAACGCCGCATTCGCCTCTCCGATCCCCAACCTGCCTCCATGCCGCCCCGAAGGAGACTCCGCACCGCGCGAGGCTCGGCCGGGTCCTACGGCTTCTTGGGCGACCAAGCTAGTCGTCCCCACGAATCCGCACACACCCCGGACCCTCCGACTTCGGCAATCCGCGATAGGCCCCGCGCCGAGCCAGGCTCGAGACTCGGTGCTTTGTGGCGTGCACGCGAAAGGGACAGGGCGGAGAGCAACACCCCTCTGACCGAGTTGTCGGAACTAGAGCGAGCTGGAGAGAGATTGGCCGAGATAAGCGCCAGTATATCATCGTTGATAGGAACACCGCACAACATTCAGAACTCTGAATTACTGCGTCTGGGCTTTGGCGATCGTCGTGATGGTAGCGGCAGTCCGTCCCGTCGGAGCACAAAGCGCCGAAAGCTGGATCATGATAACACGCCCTCTGTACCGAGTTTCAGGTACGGGCACTTTGGTCAGGTGGTGTCTGGAAAGCTGAAGATGGAAATCGTCAGTTGCGACGGCGGTGAATACAACGACAGCACCGGAGACCTGCACCGGGTAGAGAACGCGCTCAAAAATGACGCCAGTGTCTACTGCACCAAGAAGTCACATTGCAATCTGGTCTTGCGGCATCAAGGGGGTACGACATTCTGCTTGGATAAAATCGTCATCAAGGCGCCCGAGAGAGGTTTCACGGCCCCGGTCCAGGAAGGCATGATCTTTGTCTCCATGGATAAGGATACGCTTCTCAAGGGGACTGAGCCCTACCAAATAAGTTACAGCAGCGAGTCTTCAGCTACATCACGTGCTTCAAGCACGTCCTCATCTTCGTCTCGCAGACCTGAGCGTATATCCTTACTCGAGAGCCTCCAAGACCCTGAAGTCCTTGCAGGGTCCTTGGCCCGCCGGCCACATTGGTTGATGGCTCAAGATCGCGTAGATCAGCAGATCCAAGAGGACCGACAAGCAAGATTTGCGCGGCTCCTACGTATGAGGCGTCGGATTGAGAGTGCGTACGCCGAGAACATCAGGGCACCGCAATCAAACCCGTTCGGAGACAACTGCGACTCCGAAACCAACGACCGCCCGTCCATGATCTCGCCCATGGCACCAGCTCCGCCTCCGTTTTATGTCACGCAAGAAGAGGACGATGACTCAAGTGATTCCGATCAGGAGCAGCCTAGCGCATCCATCATGGCCGACCGGCTGAGGCGGGACAGCCGGTGGCGTGGAGATACTGACGATGAAGATGAAGATGAAGCGCGCATGAACATTTTCTGGGAGCCACGGAGCCGGGCTATGGCGCCCGGCATCCTGCGGTCTGCGCGGCGGAGCACGCCCAGCAAGATTGAGCCAGAGGAATCGGCTGTCGCTGACGGAGACGTCTTGGCGCCGCATGCCCGCTTCTTCATGCAGAAGAGCAAGAGCAAGATCACCATCAGGTTCGATCCGCCTGTGTAAGTTTTTACTGTTGCCGCTGGGGGTTGCTAGTGCATCGATTGGGTGGCTGACTTTAGGTTGATGTAGCTCTGGCAAGTTCATCCTGCTTAAACTGTGGAGTCCGTCCAAGAACGGAAACATTGACGTGCAGCATGTTGCTGCGCACGGCTTCGCTGGCCCTCGCTACTTCCCTGCCTGTGAAATGCGCTAGGTCGGCGGCGGTATGGGAAGCGGGTCATGGTGCTATAGGCAGTGGTATCTTGCCTCCATTTTTGGCAGAATTTCATACTTGTGAAAGTTGGACTTTTCAAAAACTCGACACCAGAGGGGGTCATTTGTGGAGGAAAGGATGGAAACCATCCTTAGGGGCCTGGCATTGTTCGGGGAAGGAGTGGAGATGTAATGAATCGGCTGTTTATTTTTGGCACCCGCCTTACACGGTGAGGGTCAATAGCGGTTTCCGACCTCGGACCAGACGGTAATCATTACACTAGAGGTACTCAGGCAGTTCATGATCTCTCGTATCACGTGCTGTCACTCCACGATCAACGATCGCAGTCGCTCGTAGGGCTGAATTAAGCTCAGCGGCAGCGCAGGCGGTCAGACTCGGCAGAAAGCGATCGCGGCTCTAAATTTCCAGAGCTGCTTCCCCGACGCCGTCCACAGATACCCACGACAATGCTGGTCGAGTCGTTTGTCGCCGCAATTGGCACCGCGTCTGCGAAACCGAACACGTCCCAGACCAAGGATGTCGGCATCTTCCTCCACGAGCACCAGCCGACGCTGGCGCCGCGCGCGCTGTACAAGAAGAGTGCCGCGGCGCCGAACTGCGTCGCCGTGAGCCAGTCGCATATCTTTGCTGCGCAGGCCGACAAGGCGGTGGTGCACGTCTACAATAGGGAGAAGGGCGCGCAGGAAGCAACGGTCCCGTTTCCGGAGAAGGTCACCAGTCTGTGCCTTGCGCTCGACGACACGGTGCTTGTGCTGGGGACCGAGGGAGGACGAGTGTGTCTGTGGGAGGTACGATAGCCCTGCATACTACGCGGCCGAGGAAACTAGGCAGCTAACGCGAACCGCCAGATTGCGACGGGCAGGTCATTAACGGGCCCGCA
The DNA here is from genome assembly GCF_010093885.1 of Aplosporella prunicola CBS 121167. Taxonomy (NCBI): domain Eukaryota; kingdom Fungi; phylum Ascomycota; class Dothideomycetes; order Botryosphaeriales; family Aplosporellaceae; genus Aplosporella; species Aplosporella prunicola. The sequence continues at coordinate 226,696 of NW_022983538.1, forward strand.
AACGCACCTCCAGGCCATCACCGTCGTGGCCGTCGACCCGCCCTCGCAGTACATCCTCAGCGGCTCGGCCGACTCCAACATTCACGTGTGGTCGCTGCCGGCGCTGCTCTCCTTCACCGCGCCCACCAACCCCGCCCCGCTGCACACGCTCTCGAACCACCGCGCCGCCGTCACGGCCCTCGCCGTCGGGCACAGCTGCTCCGCCGCCAACATCGTCCTTTCTGCCTCCGCCGACAACACCGTCATCGCGTGGGACTACAAGGCCAACCAACTGCTCGCCACGTACCTGCTCGGCGACACGGCGCTGGCGCTGGCCCTCGACGCCGCCGACCGCCTCTTCTTCGCCACGTACGCCGACGGCAGCGTCCAAGCCATCGACTTCTACGCCGACGACTCCGCCGACGCCGAACCGCGCGCGGCGACGGACTCGCTGCGCGACATCGACACGTCGTACACGCCTCTGCAGCCGGCGCCGTCCACGCGCTGGCACGCGCCGAGCCAGGACCTCGGGGCGGCTCTCAGCGCGGCGCTCAGCTGGGACGGCAGCACGCTGCTGACGGGGCACGCGAGCGGCAAAGTGGCCGCGTGGTCGCCCGCCAGCAGCGCGCATTTCCGCAACACGGTGGCGACGTTGCCGGGCCCGGCCACGAACCTCGCCTTCCTGCCGCCGACCGGCTGGCCCGACGCCCCGGCGCCGCGCTTCAAGGTCCCGGCGGTGCTGAAGCCGCGCCAAGACCTCAAGACGCTGGTGGCCGGCGGCGAGGTCGCGAGCCCCGTGCCTAAGGGGTATGCGATCACGGCGCAGCTGTGCGGGAGCGCGGAGAAAGGTGCGCTGGGTAAGAGGAAGGGGAGGAACGGGACGCAGCGCAGTGCTAGCGCTTTCGACGACGCGCTGACGTGCGCGACGGGCTTCCCGCCCGGCATGCTCGAGGCGTCGCTCGCGGAGCTGACGAGCTTCGCCTCCTCGTACTCTTTTGCCCATGCCCCCTCTGGCACCACCACCAACGCACCACCAGCCTCGACCGCAGCAGCAGCAGACATGACGACCACCAGCGCAGACGTCATGGCGCTAGACTCTGCAGCCACTTCGGCCGCACCAGCAAGCGAGACCGAACCCGATCTAGAGCGCCAGAACCGCGAGCTCAAAGCGCAAGTGGCGGCGCTGCAGCGCGTGCAGGAAACGACGTTTGGGCAGCTGGCGGAGCTAAGGGAGGAGTGTAGGCGGTTGGGCGGGGGTGCGGGTGCGGGTGGGAGTGGTGTTGGTGAGGGGAATGGGGTGAAAGGGGGAAAGGGGGGTAAGGGGGGTAAGGGGGATGGGAAGGAGAAGGAGAAGGAGAAGAAGAGGAAGGAGCGCTTGAGTCGGGTTTTGGGGAGTGATGAGGATTGAGAGACGGGGGAGGGCATCTAGATCTAGTTCAGACGTGTGGATGGATGGATGGATGGATGCTTGCTTGCTTGGTACCTAGATAGGTAGGTAGGTAGGTAGGAGTGCATAAGTGGCGTTATTACGGCGGGCGGGCGGCGGGTTGGTTTACGTATGTATGTATGTAGGTATTCTATCTTAAAAAAGAGAGAGGGACACACACACACATGACGAGCCAATACAACATCTTCAACCTCCAGGCACCCAGCCAGAACGCTACCTACTCACGCTTCCGCGCCGCCGCCGCCGCCGCCGCCGCCGTGCGCCGTCTCCCACCTCCTCTACCAGTAAAAACAGCACCCCACAGCGTCCAAGCCACCCACGCCGCGCCCAGCAGCACCGCGCCCACCGTCCCGGCCTCGACCCACGCCGCGCGATCGAGATCGAGCACCGGGACGGGGACGTGCTGGACCAGGGTCGCATTGGCGTTGGCTTTTCCTTCGCCTACTCCAGCTCTACCACTGCCTTCGCCCACGCCACGTGTACCCACACCAAGTTTACCCACCCACCCCGCAGGCGGGACGTCATAGAACAGCGTGCGGCCCCCAAACAGGCCATCCCAGCCCAGATTCGCGCGGTCGAACGGACTCGCCGCCATCTTTGCGCCCTCGTCCGCGGCGCAAGCCCAGAAGACGACGGGCGCGGGAAGAGCCGCGGCGCGGATGCCCGAGACGTTGTGTGCGGGGGCTAGGTAGCGGAGGTGGAGGGGGACGGAGACGACGAGGTCATGCACGGCCTCTGCGTCAGCATCAGCGTGCGCAGCTTCGGAGGCCGGCGTCGTGGAGTCATAGTAGTCGTGCGCCGGGGCCGGGGGCGCGAGCTCCAGCAGCGCGGCGCTGCCCCATTGCGGGACGACCCAGTCGGGGGCCTCGAGGTCGGTTGCGCCGGCGAAGGCGTGCAGGCGCTTGAGGTTTTGCGAGGCTAGGAAGAGCGGGTCTGAGAACTGGTGTTTGTCGAGGAAGAGGGCGGAGGGGAGGGTGAGGTGGGCGTGGAGGGCGCAGGAGGCGGTGGGGAGGGGCGGCGCGAGAGCCGCGGCGGACGGGAAGCGCAGTTCGAGGGTTGGGTGGAGGCCGGTGGGGTGGGCGAAGGAGGTTTCGAATGTGAGCGGGTGCGGGAGCGGGTGGTGCCGTGACGGGAAGGAGAACATGGCTGGTTTGGCTTTGGTGTCTTCGCCTATGACGGTGAGGAAGCCGGCTAGTGAGAGCTCTTCCGCTTCGAGTGGCTTTTCGTTGTTGAGGATCCCGACTTCGATTTTCTCGGACTTGGTGCCCAGCGTGATTTCGGAGGTCCACTGGCCGTCTGGGTTGGGGCCTTGGGCCCAGAATGCGTTGACGATTAGGGCGTGCGAGATGGTGTCGTAGTCGATGTCGAGGTACTGGGCGGAGCGTAGTGATGCGGCTTGGTCCTGGCAGGCTGGGTCGGAGGAACTACATAGCGCTTGCTGGATGTAGGTGATTAAGTTGTCGAGGTTCGGCAGGAGATGGTAGTACTGAGATGCGGCGGACGAGGAGAAGCGCTCGGATAAGACGGGGAGGCCGATGAACGACTCCTGCGTGGAGAATAAGGATTGGATTGCGGAGCTTGAGGAGTGGCGAAATATACCTTTGGCGAAGCACACTTGAGGTCATCATCAAAGAGTTTCTTGAGCAGAGGACAGAGGCCATCTGGCTGCTGGCCCTTGCGGGGCGAGAAGAAAGCATGCAAGCCGGGAGAGACGCGGGAGGTAAAGGGAGGGGTAGCAGTGTACGGCTCAGACGAGGCCCAGCGGAGATGCAGCTCGTGACATTGCTTCAGGACAGTGCGGATCTGGGCTACATCAGCACGGGGTGGTCGAATGGATCATGGATGAAAGCGGCAAAGCACCTCCTGCGGGAGCTCGGCCAAGCCTAGGGTCAGACGGTGCTCCTTTGCGGCCTTTATGGGCTTGATTTGCAGCGAGTCCTTGCGCACAGTGAGGCCGGCTGGATCGAAGGCCGGCTCGCCAGGGTGGAGGAGGTAAGTTATGCGCTGCTTCATGGCTGGCCGGGGATGTTGTCAGGGCGTCGACGTTGAGCCGAGGCGAGGCGGGAGCTTGGGCCTTGTCTAGGTACGTTTCGCTGCCGCCTACTGGAGCTCCCTCAATCCTTCCTCTTTCTCTTTCTCAACCCACTCGCCACCGTGGCCTCTTATATCTGCCCTAGCCCATGGTCGCCGTCTTCTCCGTCCCTTATATCTGACACCGCATCCCCTCCAACATGCGCCTTTCGACCAGCCTCTGTCCGGCACTGCTGGCCACGCTGGCCGTCGCCGCTCCAGCCAGCAGACCCAGCAACAGCATCCTCCTCTCCAACGTGAAAACCCTCACGCTGCGGCATGGCCTAAAAACCAGCGCGCGCCGCGTCTCGCCCATCCCCCAAGTACCTACCCATCCTCTCCGTCCCGCCACCACCACCAACCTAGCAGCTAACTCCCGCTCCCACCAGCTCACCTGCATAGGCGGCGACGCCTCCGGCCTCTACACCGTCGACGTAATGCGCTGCAAAAACGCCGGCGCCGACTACGACCCCGAAGACATCCAGTGGACCTGCACCGCCTCGCTGCCACCAGAGTTCAAGCTCGGCTCCACCGACGTCATTTGCGAAGGCTACGACGGCCCGGACGACCCCTACATCCTCAAAGGCAGCTGCGGCGTCGAGTACCGCCTCAGCCTCACAGAAAAGGGCATCGAGAAGTACGGGCACCGGCGGGGCCACCACAATGGCAGTGAAGGCGACGACCCCGTCAGCCCCGCCGTCGCCGCCGTCTTCTGGCTCCTCTTCGTCGCCGTCCTGCTCTACATGCTCTTCAAAGCATGCATCGTCGGCGGCGGGCGCGCCCGCGACCCCACGACGTGGACCGGGCCGCGAGGCGGAGGGCCCGGCGGCGGCGGCGGCGGCGGCGGCGGAGGCGGGCCCTACACCGACTCCCCCGACGACCCGCCCCCGCCCTACATGCCCACGGACGACGACGACAATAACGCTGCCAAGCCCCCCGGCTACGGCACCGATGCCGGCGGCCGCTGGAAGCCCGGCTTCTGGTCGGGTGCGGGCGCCGGCGGCGCAGCGGGGTATGCGGCGGGGCGGGCGCACGGCGCGTGGAATAACCGCAACAACAACAACGGCTCCTCGTTTGCGGGCCCGAGTAATAGCCGCGGCGGCTCGTGGGGGAGTAGCTCGTCGGGCGGGAGTGGCGGGTTTGGGGGCGGGGGTGGCAGCAGTCCGGCGCCTAGTTCTTCGCGGTATGAAGGCACGGGGTTTGGGGGCACGAAGAGGCGGTAGTGCTGGGGTGGGCGTGGGGCGTGGGGTGTGGTAGGCGGGGCGAAGTGGCGGGGAAGTGATACCCTGGGCGGAATCTGATGATGCTGGATTGGATTGTGTTGAGTTGGGTTGGCGTGTTGGGGTTTGGGGTTTGCACAGGCTATGCATTCCGCTCTCAAAACTATACTTTTCGTCGCGGATTCTTATAACCAATTCCATACCTGCTTGGCTAAAAGCCGTACGTATGTATGTACCTATGTACCTACGCAAACACGCAAAGAGCTGCTGCGCTGCGCGCCGGTGCGCTGTACCTATCTCTATCTCTCTGCCGTGCTACCACCACGACGCCCCCCTCCGCACAAATAGATAGCAGCGCAGCGCACGCAAACCCACCGCTGAACGACCCAAAGCAAAGTAAAGAAACCAAAAAACCAGAAACCCTACCCACCCATCTCCACGCCCACGCACTGCACTACAAACACAACCTCTCCGCAACCACAACCTCCATTTCCCTTGCCTCCGCAAGCGCCTTTTCTCTCTTCTGCTTGGCTACAGCTGCTGTTTCTGCAGCAGCAGCAGCAGCAGACTCCGTCTCTGAGGTCTTCTCTTCTGGAAACACTGCCCCGTCGCTGATGGAGAGGAGGCATTTTGCTGAGGTGGTTGGGGAGGTGGGTGCGAGTGGGTGTGTGGTTTCTGCTTCTGCGTCTGCGTCTGTGGTTGTGGTTGTGGTAGAAGCAGAGCCCCTGCGCGTAGCGAAGGGGTCGGTGAACGCGGTCTTTGATGTCGGCGTTGTTGTGATCGTGGTGGTCGTGGTCGTGGTAGTGGAAGTAAAGATGTCGAGCTTGTGGTTATGAGAGGGGAGAACAGGCGTAGCAGGAGACGTGGAGCTGAAGCGCCAGAAGCGCAGCCACGACGCCGCGGTGGCGCGGCACTGGAAGCTTAGGACGGAGCACGCCTTGCTTGCGAGAGTGGAGACGGAGTTCGCGCGCGTGTATGCTGCTGCTGCTGCTGCTGCTGCTGCTGCTGCACCAGCACCGCTCCCACCACCATAATGTTTCCCACCTCCATAACGGCTTCCGCTGGCATGACGGCTCCGCGGCCAGAACAAACAGCGGCACAAGCACGTGCTGCGCAGCCTGCGCGCCCACGCACGATACATGGCCATGGCGTCGTCGCCGAGCCCGAAAAACGCAAACAGCGCGTACCCCAGCGCGACCGTGATCCAGTATTCGGCGAGCACGACGCCGTCGCTGGCCACCAGCAGCGTGACGTTCCAGTCGGGGCCGTGCACGCGCGTCCAGCTGTAGGACCCAAAGTCGCGGCCCGTCATGTTGACGTACAGCATGTAAGCCTGGTAGGGGAGGATGCCGGCCATGAAGAAGGCGCAGATGATGAAGAGGCGGAGGAAGCGCGAGGGCGTCGTGTTCGAGGCGGCGAGCATGCGCGAGAACTCTTTGCGGTAGCGGAACGTGCGGTAGAGGATTAGTGCTGCCGGGGTGGTTAGTTAGAGAAAAGAAGTAGGGGGTGCGGTTGGGTAGAGGACTTGGGAGGGATTGAGGGCGCGGCACTTACTGGCGTAGAGGGCTGCGGTCAAGCCGATTATGAGGGGTGGCGTGGGCATGAGGAGAACCCCGAGCCAGCTGCTGTCGAAGGACGCGACGCACCCGACGATGCCATAGACGTAGTAGCGGATGTTCTGCACCACGTAGTAGACGCCCGTCATGACGGTGGGGAGGCCAAAACACCAAAACACGTCGACGGCAGCGCGGCGCATGCGGCGAGCCCGCGAGGGCGCCACGATGACGTCGTCAGTGTCCAGGACCCGGGCGAGGCCTTGCATGATGCAGAGGACGCAGCCAGCGCAGCTCACGAAGGTGAAGATCAGGATGTGCACTTGGACGTCGCAGAAGCCGGCACCTCTCCACCAGTTTTCCAGGTCGTCGGTGGGCCAGATGAGCGAGTTGATGAAGATCATGAGGTTCTGGATTATGAGCCAGCAGACTAGAGTCGTTGCCGCGAGGTTGCGGTGCCGGAAGTGCCAGAGCGCGGGTGGAATTTGCACAATTACGGAGAGGCCGGATAGGAAGGTAAGGACGATGGCCTGGGTGTAGTACGGGTACTCGACGGGGTCTGCCATCTTGATAGTGTCGTAATGAAGCAGATTTTGGAGTGGAAAGCTCAGTAACGGATGCTCCAAGAGCCAAGGAGTAGCTTTCAAGCTGCGTAGCTCTGGGGCCACGAGCCAAAGCTTAGGTGCCAAAGAAAAGATTCGAGATTGAAAGACGATCAAAAAAGAAGAGACGACAAAGAGAGAGCTTTGAGGTAGGAGAAACAGGAGAGGACATGACGGGAAGGAAGTTTGTAGACATGATGCTCAATAATTCAGTTCTAGTCTTATTGAGGGCTCAATGAGACGGAGAAGGGGAGGAAATACTCACGGACGCCGAATAAGCATCTCCGGCAGGGACTAGATGAACTTCAGTGTCAGTTTCAGTGTGCTTGATGCAGGAGTTGGGTTCGCGGGCGTTCTGGTGCTTGAAACTACAGAGGACCGTTTTTGGGTGTCAATAAGGAAGGCGGGCACGTGAGACGCGGCTACCTAGCGAGGGATAGAGAGAAAACCTATGTCAGTACGGATCCGGAGCACTTTGCACATGTATAAGTGGCATGAGGACGACAGCTGGCAGCAGGGGAGCTGATACAGTAGTGTGGAGTGTGGAGGAAGGATGTGCAGGGATTCGCGTCCGACGCGCCGATGATGACATGCCAGAGGAGTGGCCGGGCGACGGCGTTCATTCTAGCACCAGCAGCACGCCGGCCATGCTCGCTCGCCCTCTTCGTCTCATCTCTCGCTGTAGCCATTGCTATTGCTGTCGTCGCCGCCCGCCGACATGAGCTCGACCGCCGTTGACACTGCGCCTGCCGTCGCGCGACACGATAACAGCAGCACAACGTCGTCTCTTCCCCGCCAGCGCCTACCCGTCAGATCGCAGACATGGGAGCCCTCTCAGCAGCAGCAGCCGGTGCGCCGCAGCTCCATCTTCTCCGACTTCTCCTTTGACGACACCAAGCGCTCTGTGCGCTCTTCCACCGACAACCTGCGCGACATGGACATTGAGCCCACCAACTGGCACTCGGTGCCGCTGGCCTTTGCCATTCTGCCCGCCGTTGCCGGCATCTTCTTCAACAATGGCAACGCCGTTGTCACCGACATGCTGCTACTGGGCCTGGCTACAATGCTGCTCAATTGGTGTATCAGGAAGCCATGGTACGTCATACAAGCTGCATGCCGGCCTGGAACTGTTGTTGTTGACTTTTACGCAGGGAATGGTACAATTCACTTCAGGTCCCTACGTCTGCTGAGCCGCCTCCGCCAGTTGGACTGGATTTTTCAGGCACCATACCAGAAGAGGAGGCTGAGGGCGAGGAGGCACTGGGAAAACCCGCTGCCGCCGATGCACAGACCGCGCGGGAGGAGTTCAATGACGAAGAGCAACAACCCGGCGTGCCTGACCACCCGCCAGAGTATCCCCGCGCTCTCTCCGAGCTCCGTCAAGACGAGCAACTTGCCTTGGCGTGTTGCTTCTTAGCGCCAATCGCAGGCGCCTATCTCCTCCACGCCATCCGTGGTGTCCTATCACGTCCTACCGAAGGCCTTGTTTCTAACTACAATCTTTCTATTTTCCTGCTTGCGGCTGAGATGCGGCCCGTGTCCCATCTTTTCAACATGCAAATTGCTCGAGCAAAACATCTACAACGCGTCGTAACCGAGTACTCCCGCCCTGAAAGCGGCAAACTTAATTCAGAAATCGTCCAAGATCTCCAAACTCGCATTAGTGAGCTAGAAGCCCACATTGCCAATGCTGCTAGCACGAGCGCCTCCGGCAAAAACGACAAAGTCAATAATGCTTCTCCCGCTGAGGTAGCCAATACGGTCCGCCAGTCGTTTCAGCCGCAGCTCGACGCGCTCACTCGTGCCGTTCGCCGCTATGAAAAACGCGTCACGACACAGACGATGGTGACAGAGGGCCGTTTACAAGGTCTTGAGAGTAGGTTGAACGACGCATTCACTCTGGCTGCAGCTGCAGCTCAAAACAAACAGCAAAAATCCAGCGTTGTAGCATTACTGCTGGATGCGATTAGTACATTGTTTATGCTTCCATTGCAGGCAGTGTGGATAACATTTGTGTATCCGTTCAACGTAATTATGGGTGGGTTTGGAGGCATGAAGGTTTGGCTCTTTGGTCCGGACAGGAAGCCAGAGAGAAAAGGGAAATCCAGGGCGAAGGGGTCGTACGGGCATGCGAGCTCAGGTGGTTATAAATCACCACCCGGCAGCGCAAAGAGATCGTAGCGACGCTATGACCAAGCCTGGCAACAAAATGTAGGAAAGGCGCCATGTGTAAAAATATTATTTCAAAAAGCACCTGGACCGGTGCTTCTCAACGGTAAAATGCAACGAATGCTGGTTGCTGGGTGGGGACGTTGTACACGCACGAGGCAAGGCGCTCAGATGCTTCAGAGGCACCCGAAGGCTCCAGGGCCTCCAGACGCACCAGGTACGCTGGATTTGAACAAGCATCACGACGTTGGAAGTTGTCGGACAACTGCCCGGTTTGCGCAGCTGCGAGCTCCAAGGTCGAACGTATGCCCTGGAGCGCCGAATGCACAGATGCATCACGGATGCTTCGGAGGCGCGCCTCAAGGAGCACGGAGGGCACGGGAGCGCCTGGGATGCGCCGGAGGCACAGAGAGGCACGGAGGCAAGACTCGCTACGTTTGATGTTGTCTTTTCACCGAATTGCCGCTTTCGTCTAGGTGCATATTGAGGGCGAGCCGATCAGGGAATGGTGCTTGCTCGTCATACCCCTGCTGACTTGGTGCTTCCAAGGCCATGAACAGCTTCGGAGGTAGTTGAATTACTACGTATTTGGTCTCAGATATTGCTAAGATGATTCCTGTAAGGCTATCAGTTTTTCTAGTGACTGTAGTGTTGATACGAATACGAATATACATGTTGGTCGACGGCTCTTGGGCTTCCACGACTGCGCCCTGGCGCCCGAACGCGACCAAATGACCACGCCTCGTCTCCGCATCAAAGACACAGCCTGCCGTCGCATCCGTCAGTGATGACCTCCTCGCTTTGCGCCACTAGACACGCGTCCGTGGCTGGCGTTGGAAGGTTGCGTAGGCTGTGCGGCGTCATAATTAGCCACACCGCGTCTCTGTACTCGTAATACTAGAAAGACAACACGGTAGCACGGCTGCTCTTGCAAGACTGACCTCTCTGCAACACTCACCATGGCAGACAACAAAGCACAACCTTATGAGGAATACTATCAGCCGCAAGTCTCAACTGAGTTTGAGGACGTACCGCCGCCGCCGTACGACGAGCAGCAGTCCGTGCAACAGACTCCCGCGAGCGCTTACCTCCCACCTCTACCTCCCCGGCGCATAGCCAACAACTTTGGCGACGATGACCCCTCCAACCCAATCCACTACGCGCGCGATCCGCACAAGCTGATCGCTTACCTTGTGCCTTTCCCGAAGCCGAAGCTCAAAGATGTCCCGCCCGAGAAGATACCCGACCGCTTCCTTATCTACACGCCTCCACCGCCGCCCTTAGTTAAGCCGGCAGAAGGGGAGAAGGAAGAGAGGTTGCACAAAGTCCAGCGAAAATGGCAGGAGGAAGTGCGAGAAGCAAAGAACTACTCGGGCGAAGCAGTTAGCTGGAAAGGCTTCAAGAGCAGGGCGACACGCGGCATCAACTGGGCGATATCGCAGACTACCAGCGCGAACTTGGACTTCGTCAACCGGCTTAGCGGAGACGTCGGGAAAGCAGAGAAAGACAAGCATGCCGACGACGGCGTTCAAGAGGATGCGACGACGAAGAAGACGGTCGGCATCAACGAGATGATCCTCGTGTACCCGCTCTCCATGTCCGGCGACCCCGCCAGCATGCGCGTCGAGTTCGTCAACAGCATGCTGCGCACCAAGTCCAAGGCGCAGCGTGACGCGGTACTAGCCACAGGGCTGCTCCCCGTCACCTTCGCCATCGACATCCTCGCCACGCTCGTGTGGCCCTTTGGCGGTCTCGTCGAGATCGACGCCGTCTGGGCTTACAGCAGCATCCGCGGAGCCAAGATCGCGCGCGGCACGACCAAGCGGCTCGCCAGCTCCGGCGACGGCGACGGCGCTCACGTCAAGGACAGCGATGCCCAGATCCATCTCGACTTCAAGGCGTCGCCGCGCCTGGAGATTCTGCGCAAATACCTCGCTTCCGTATGCCATAGACGCAACTCAGGCCTGTTCCCGGTTGCGGGACCCTCGCCCACGGAGACGGAGGTGCTGGAGGCCATTGGATGGAGTCCCAGACAGACAGGTGGAGAGTCGAGGAACTGGGAGGATGAGCTTTGGGAGGTTGCAGAGGTCAAGGAGGATTTCAAGGCTGTCATGACTAAGGGCTCGAGGGAGTGGGATAAGTGGTGCAGGGCTTTTGAGAAGGATCCGGAGAAGGCGCTGAAGAGGTAGAATTTTACGTATGTCAATGTGAGTTCGAAATACAGCAGCACAATGGCACGATGGCTGATGCTCGATCTGTAGCTTGGTGCTATGGTCAACGGGAGATCTAGGACGGGCCGAACAAGCGAAGGCGATAAAAAGTCTGGCACCCTGGCACTTCTGGTCTCACGTCGGTGGCATGTTTGGTTGGACCTACACAGTAGTTTCTCCGTAGGAGTACTATTGCTCGGACCGGTCTACGTTCCTAAGGCGACCAGAAAAATCATGCCACCACGCATGTCGAGCGACAAGTCGGTAGACGGCTCCGCCTTCACAGCAGCTTCTGCGGTTTCTCCACGGAAACAAATGCTTGACCCGGCCAAGCCACCGCATCCGGCCATGGTCCGCAGCGCTGATAGGCCGGGCGTGCAAACAAGCATTGAGTGCCGAAAGCTATGGCTTCTGATAAGCTAGATTAACCATGCAAGACGATATGTCCGCGGGGTCTGGCCACCACTTTTCGCGCTTTTTATCCTTACCCCACTTTCGCTCGAGAAGAGCTTCTTAAGCTTTTCATTCCCTCGCCTCGGTGCGCTGCTGTAGTCTCGAGTGTCAGTCAGTCAATCAATTCCTCACCATGCACTTCTCTGCTGCCACCACCGCCGCGACGCTGCTCGCTTCGGCGCTGCCCGTCTCCACCGCGGCCGAGACCGTGCTGGGCGCATACATCTTCCACCGGCACGGCGACCGGACGCCCAAGGCACTGAAGCCGGCCAACCTGACCGACCTGGGCTACGCGCAGGTGCACTCGAGCGGGCAGTACTGGCGCAACCGCTACGTCGCCTCGGACGCCGACTACAAGATCAGCGGCCTCAACACGGACATTGTCAAGCAGGCGCAGATCACGGCCGTCGCGCCCGACGACGATGTCCTCCAAAACTCGGCCTTGGGCTTCTTGCAGGGCTTGTACCCGCCTGTCGGCAGCTCCCTGTCCTCGCAGACCCTGCGCAACGGATCCAATGTCACGGCCCCGCTCAACGGCTACCAGCTGATCCCCGTCGGCAAGACGAGCACTGGCAGCGGCAGCGAGGATGCTTCCTGGCTCCAGGATACCTCGGCGTGCCAGAAGGCCGAGACCAGCTCCAACAACTACTTCAAGTCTGCGGAGTACCAGAGCCTGCTCGACAGCACCAAGGACTTCTACCAGACGCTGATGCCCGTCGTCAATGGCACGTTTGACTCGGACTACGTCAGCTTCAAGAACGCCTATGTCGGTAAGCAGGCATATTTCTCCCAAAACCAACAATTTCCATGCATGTACTAACCGCAACAATCAGTCTGGGACCTGATTAACGTCGCCGAGATCCACAACACGACCATCAACTCCTCGGACATCCTCACCAACGCCACCCTAACCCAAGTGCGCACGCTCGCGGACACGCACGAATGGGGCCTGGCCTACAACAGCAGCGACACGATCCGGGGGATGGCGGGCATGCAACTGGCCGGCGAGATCCTTTCGGGGCTGAACACGACGATCGCGGGCCGGGGCGCCAGCAAGCTAAACGTGCAATTCGGGTCCTACGGCACCTTCATGTCGTTCTTCGGGCTGATGGGCCTGCAAGACACGAACGCGGACTTCTACGGCGTGGCCGACTACGCCAGCGCCATGAGCTTCGAGCTGTACACCAACAGCAGCGGCGCGGACGGCTCGGCCTTCCCGTCCAGCGAAGAGGACATCTACGTCCGCTTCTTGTTCCACAACGGCACGGCTAGCGCCGCCAGCCCCGCCGTCCAGTACCCCATCTTCGGCAAGAGCGACGGCCTCTCTTGGCCCGCGTTCAACAAGGAAATGAACAAGTTCGCCGTCAGCTCCACCGACAAGTGGTGCGAGGTCTGCGGCAACACGGCCGGGTCCTGCGCCGCCACGGCGTCAGGGAGCTCGGCGTCCGCCCAGGCTAAGAAGTCTGACAACGGCATCTCGAGGCCTGTCGCTGGTGTTATTGGCGCTATGGTCACCCTGGCTGTCATCTTGGGTCTTGAGGCCTTGTTCATGCTGCTCGGTGGGTTCAGGCTCGCGAAGAAGGGATCGAAGTCGGCGGCTGGTGTGCCCGGCGAGAGTGTGGAGCCTAAGACTGCGGCTTAAGTGTAAAAGAGGAGGTTTTGAGGTTGATGTTACTTGCTTATGGCTGGGTTTTTATGGGTACCAGTGGTTGGGGTAACGCTTACGTGATATGAAATAATATGTCCTTACTACGAGTATGTTTTTCTGAATTCTTTAGTTTGTGCAAGTGCTGTTTCTTCTATGGTCGTGCAGGCTTGAGCTTCTGTGTTGCGTTTGGTTTGCTTGCTGTGATACTGTCATGGGCGGTTTGTCCTTTGCGCGTGCTGCGCTGGACGTGTTAGGGCAGAGAGCACGGCGCTGCACCACTGGATAATGAGCAATCACGAGAAGCAAAGGTTCAGTTAGCTGGGTCATGAAGTGTTTCAATTTGTTTCTCTCGGACGTCAGACTATCAAGGGGTTGTGTTTGTCCCAATTCATACTCTCGTCTGTTGTCTCCGACCAAAGAAGCTCCAATCTTTCAAGTGTGCCAACCCCATGTTTTCAATTTGTGCTTTGATGACGCTTCTGACCCGTTTCCTGCTAGACCTGTGCTTGCAAACCAGTCATGTCAAAGAGGAGGCCCTTCTCTCGTGGACAATGCCGCCTGCTGAGTGAAGGATATTACATGATGAGGACATTGGCCCCGGGGTAGAGCTGGGCCAGCCTACTCACCGTTGCCGCGCGATCCAGAGGCGGGTTGTTGCGCTTCTCGTACACAGTGGGCAGGACCAAGCGATGGCACTGGGCACAGTACTGGTGGAGCTTCTCATCGCGGGCCTGAGCACCACAGGCGCAATCCTTGACCTACAACGATCCGTCAGCATCAGTTCTGGATAAAATCGCGTTATAATGCACCCTAGATCACGTACCCAAACCTTCTCCAGAGGCTGGAATCCTCCTCAACTCTGTCCCTCGAGCGCCCTCATCTTGCTGAAGTCCGCGCCCTTCCTGACCTTGTTCTTCACGCAAATCTTGCAGATGTTTCTTAACTTGAAGTAGCGGCATCCACATTGGCCAACCTTCACCGGCGACCGGCATACCTCGCAGGCTACCTTGTTCATAATATCGCTGTGGCGGATGGTGCCGGTGACTGGTTTTCCGTTGAAGATGAGCCCGTCCTGTGCTTGAAAGTGGAATCCCTCGACGTCATCATCATCACTGAACTTGCACTCCTGAAGTTGTTCGAGATAGGTTAGCTACGTTGTCGATACTAGACAAGATGCTTCACTTACCTTGCAGACCTTGAAGCCACAAAGCTCGCACAGTTTATTGGATTGCGTTTGACATCCAAGGTGGCCCAGGTTGGCAACATTGTGAGCACCGACTATGTCAAGCATGCCAGTGACGGTCAATTTCCACTTCACTCCTTCGCCATCGCATGTCGTCTTGAGCATGAGGTTACGGGCAGATGTGGGCTTGGCCATGACGTTCATCCAGTTTTGCTTCGAGGAGCGTGCGAGGGCATAAAGCTCCTTTGAAGTGAGCTCAGGCACAATGATCTCAAGCACCGGGTAGTGCTTTGTGATGTCGGACAAGGTGAGTTTCGGCTTAGGTGTCTCCATGGTGTCGTAGTGATCCGCTTGCAAGCGGAGGGAGTGGTGATTGTTGTTTGGGAGAGAAGGTGTTGAGAAGGGAACTGTCTTTATGTAGGCTACCGGCGCAGGCAAACTAGCGTGCAAGTTACTGTTTTCACACACTATGTTAACGTCTTTCACGCGACGCTAAAGCACCAAACAATCAAGCAAACGGAGAACGACAAAGGATGGCGCTATCTCTCACTGTTATGAAGTCCGCCAATCGGGAATATTGGAGGTTACTGTCTATGGTTAACATTAACATAGGGTAGAAAGTAAGTCGTATCCTTTTGTCGAACACCCACAAAATGGCCAGCCCTCATTCCGGTGTTTCGCAACAAGGACTTATGTAGTAGTCGAGTGCAGGGTTGACTGAACGCGCCTGCTTGACACCTTTCAGATGCAAAACACCACGGCGCAGGTCAATAGCTCGCCCTCACAGCCCATGATTACGAACCCACACTGCAGTAGCATTGGGTAGTGGGCAGGCATGGGAACCAAAAACAAGGACAGATCGATCACGGAGTGTTCCATCTGCATTCTCGGCCGTTAGAATGCCTAGATAGTTTAAGTTTTATCCCTCTTTCATGTCCCGTCCACTTTCGAAAAAACCAAACTGTCTCCTGGGTTGTGCCATTTCAGTGCCCTCGGTTCGTATCCTGGTTATTCCGCCTCCGAGAGCCAAATGCTCTTGCCTTATACCGCTTCCAAGCCTTGTTCCGTATTCCTTGCCCATTCTACTTCTGAGAGACCAATGTGTCTTCTGTGTTGTGGTAGAGCAAATAGCAATGCCCTTGTTCCGTAACCCAAGATGATTCCGTCTCCGTGTAGGCAAATGCCTTCCTGTCTTGTGCCAGTTCCAAACCCTCGTCTTTTTCTGTGTGAGAACTGTCTAGTTTGTTTGTCTCTGGACTTGATTATCACATGTGAAGCGATCGCAAGCTTTCCGTGACGCTAGTGACAGGTCTAACTCGACGTTCGATGCCACCAGCGTTACGAGCTGGTTCGTAGTGCATACGCTCCCAGTACAAACTGGCTGTCCACCGCGGAGCATTGCATTTCAGACAATACTGATGGAGATATTCGTCGTCATGGAGCTGGGCACTAAACTGGGCACCACAGACGCAATCTCTTACCTGCACCAGGTTTGGTGTTAGTGTAGTTCATAGCCATGTGCTTGGTGTAGCAGGCCATTGTGAACGCCAATCCACTTACCCAGATCTTCTCATCAGGCAGATATCGCTTGTACCTTCGCCTCCACTCCCGGTCCTGGTCCGCCCGCAGATTGACGACGTCGTCAATGCGATTTCTAATCTCGGTCTTGACGCATGGCATGCAAACATGCATGCCCTTGAAAAAGAGACAGTGGCATTCGGCTGTTTGGCTCTCGAACGCTGGTGCGCATTTCATGCAAAGGGCGATCATATTATCAGAGACGTCGCTGTAATGGATAACACCGGTAAGAGGTTCTCCGTTGAAGACGAGACCGTCCGATTCCATAAAGCGAAAACCTAACCGCTCTTTACCGTGATCGAACACGCAGTTCTAAGTGGAGTCGGTTCATGTTAACAATGATTCCGAGGTCGAATGTCAATGATCCGCTTACCTTGCATGTCTTGAACCCACAGCGCTCGCAAAGTTCTCCATCATGCTTTTGACACTCGCGGCTAGAGGGCCTTTTTAATACTGCTAACCACTTTTCACCTTCACCACAGCACATTGACATGTGCATAAGGCTGCGGGCGGACGTAGCATTGGCCATAATGTTCAGCCAATTCTTCTTTGACGAACGAGCGAGAGAGTAGAGATCCCTTGAAGTGAGGTTCGGCACCAGACTGCGGAGTAGCGGATATCGGCCAGTAAGGTCGGCCAAGTTGGGTCTAGATCCGAATTCAGGTTCTTCCATGGTGTCGCAGTGCTCAAGTCGAGACCCGGCGAAGTAGGTAGTGTCGGGATCAAGAAGACTTGAAGTTGGTCGAGCTTTCGGGAATATGTGGGAGACTGGAGGAGCAGAAGAAATGGGAGAGCTTAAGTAGGCGGTTTGCACAAGACAATTGTCGGGTTGGAAGGGCCATCAGTAACTTCCACTCGTAGCAAACGGAACTGAACCGAAAACAATAGACACGCGCTCCATGTCTTTCACCGCCAGAAAGCGTACCAATCATAGATCGAAAGCAAGACAAGGCAGGTAGGCTTGATATCTATTCACTGGTTGCGTGCTCCATCTCATGGAAGGTTGGTCACACCGGGGAACTCGATAACCTACCTAGCCAGATGGGTGAAAGAGTGAGTACACATAGAGTAATATACATTAAGCAAAGCTAGCTATATCGTCCCACCGATCTAAAATCCAAGCAAGCATCCTCCTCTTCTTTCAGGGAGGAATTAACAAAGCAGCAAAGCAACGATACCCAACCAATCTAAAACTAAAACCTACCATTCACAAACAAACAACAGCAACGCGACCAACAACCAAATAATTAAACAAGCAAGAAAGCAACCAAGCAAGCAACAAAGCAAGCGCATGTATACCATCGAAGAAGAAGACTAAAACTACTGTATGCGGGTATCCCAAATCTAGCACCCACCGCCGAAGCGCCAATGAAGCGAAACGAAACGAAGCCAACCCAAGCGAAGCCAAGCCATCCCAAGCCATCCCAAGCCATTCATCCATCCCATACAATCATACAGCAAGCATCCCCAGCAAACCCAAACTGAAAGCTTCTCAACCACCTCTTCACCCCCTACCTACATAACGACGCACCTCTCGTCCCTGCCCTGCCCCCCCATTCCCCCAGGCCCATGACTCGCCCTCCGTCCCGGCCCCGCACCAATCCTCCCCCCACCCCTCCCAGTAGCAGCGCCCACCGACCCGGCCGCAGGCCTAGCCGGCAGCGCCGGCAGCCCTTGCGCGCCCTGCGGGCCCTGGCCCTGCGCCACCACAGGCGAGAACTGGCTTGCCGGGTGGCCTTCAGGCGGGTTATAGGCCGGCCTCTGCGCCGCCTGCTCATACGTGGGCGGAGGCGGCTCGTCCCCCGCGTTTGCGGGCCGATGCGTCGTGTTTGCCGCCGCGGCAGCAACGGCCGCGTTGTTTCTCCTTGGCGGGATGGCGGGAGGTAGGCTCTGCGAGCTGGTGCGGTTGCCGCGCCCGCCGTGGGATTCTTGCGCAATGAACGTTTGCGAGAGTTCGTTTTCGCGGCGGCGGCGGTCCTCTTGCTCGCGCCGGGCGCGGTCCTCCTCCTCTTCTTGCAGCTGCAGCGCTAGCGCTAGGTCCGCGTCTTCTTGCTCCGTGTTGCCAGTCGTGGGGCTGGAGATAGTGCCGGTGCGCTGGGGGCTGGTGATGCCGGCGGGGGATTGGAAGGCACCGGGGCCGCTGCTTTGGCGCTGGTTGCGTTGCGGCACGGTTTGCCAGCCTTGGTTGTTGTCGAGGTCGAGGAGGCTGCGGATCGGTGGGTCGGCGATGTTGCGGATCTGCGCGTCGGATGCGCCGCCCGTGACGTCGGCGTGGTGGCTGACGGGGCGGAAGTCGCCGGAGAAGAGCTCACTGTTGCGGCCAGTCACGTCGACGAGGCTTTCCCAGACGATTTCTTCGTGGCTGGAGTAGCCTGCATCAGTGACCAGGGTGAGGATTCTCTGAGATTGCGGCTCCTTGTAGATCGTAGAGAAGTGGTCGTTGCGGAAAAGGATGGCGAACTCTCCAGATTTCAGGTTGTTCTTCGTGGTGTTGAGCCCGAAGTCCGTCAACTGCGTCGGCCAACGCTGGAGGAACTCTTTGATGACCTGCAAGTCTTCATAGAGGTCCTGCTCCTGCTGCGTGAGGCCGGAGGTTGACAACTTCCCCTCCAGCTCCTCTTCGTGGAACTGAATGTTCTGCGCATCTTCGTACGTCTTAGCCGACCTTTCGAAGGCGGCATAAGCACGAGACTCTGACGGCGGCATCCAGCCATGGATAAGAGGGACGTTGAATGTGCTATACAGACGCATCTCGCGAGTCTCCTCAAACCCTCCAGGTTTCGCAGGCGAGCCCGGTACAGAAGTGTCGTGCTGAGCGACGAATTTGGGGTTGACATTCATGCCGGTATGCAGGGCCAGCAGAAAAGCATACAGGTCACCAACATCGGGCAACTCTTGGGCGGCTCCGCCACGGCGTCCGGACATCAATTCGTCGAAGACCGCATCGAGGAGAAGACCCAGGCTAACCTGCTCCCGGGTTCGAAGCGTCTCGACGAGGACGGACTGGTCTTTGGCGCGCGTGGACAAAACAAGCGCATTGACCAAAGCCAGAAGTGGACACGGTCCATTTGCGTTCTGCGTGAGAATGGGCGCCTCACGCAAGGTGTCTGTGCGCGAATCGAACCACCGAATGTGCTTGATTTGGTAGTTCTCCTTCCTCTGCCGTTGCTGCCGAGTACGTGGCGTTTCAGTTCGGGGTGGACTGATGACTTCAGACCTAACAGCGTCCAGATCGGTCTGAGCGCGTGGTGGCTTGGGTGGTGCTTGATCTCCATCCAACGACCTCCTGGGAGGTAGTTCGGGAGCTTGTGCTTCAGGTGCAGGCGATTCCTTGACAGGTGCGGTTTGCGCCCGGATTGGCAGGGCTTGCTCTAACACTGGAGTAGCCTGTTCTGGCACTGGCGGAGTAGGTTTCTGTTCTGGCACAATTTGCTCCTCCTTTTGCGCTGCTTGTGCCGCCTGCGCAGCAGCCTGTTCCCCCTTGTACCACTCCTCTTCCGCGCGGCGCTCCGCCTCTTCCCGGGCAGCGCGTTCGTACGCTTCCGCCGCTTCCCGTTCTCTCCGTTCCCTTTCACTCTTCTCCCAGGCTTGCTGCTCCTGCCACGTCCTAGACTCGTTCGTAGAGTCGCCAATATCAGACGGCAGGCCATGGCTTCTTGAAGTCAGAGCATCTAGCGAAGAGATGTCCATACCAGGGTTCCAGATGCTAGAAGCGGACGAAAGCGGGCGCTCCGTCGTTTCGCCAGAGGGCGCGTTGTTCCCAGCTGGTTGCGCAGGCGGAGCTCGCAAAGGCGGAGCTTGGGGCGAAGCTGGTGCATCATCTTTCAAAGACAGCTTTGATACCTGCTCAACGGGCGTGGTGTTGTCTAGTGGCATTTCAATCGGCTCTTGCGCGGCCGAGCCATACGTCGGGACCGAGGCGGGGTTGTTGCTCCATATAGCGTTTGTATCTTCACCGCCAAAATTGCTTTGTCCGGTAGACTGCATCTTGAGGTACGGGTTGTTCGAGAGCAATGGCGACTGGGCGGGAGGCTCGGGCGATTGCGGCGAGTCGGACGACGTGATTATAGTCGGCGCCCGCTTTCCGCCAGGCGGACCGACGCGGAGGGTGGGTGGTAGGCTAGTCTCATCCGTCTTGCCCGCTGGCTGCATCCCGCGGCCAGGCTGCAACGAGTTTGGCAGCACATCTTTCGCTTCCTCTTTCTCTTCGTCGTCGAAATGGGACCAGTCTGAGCTCGAGGCGTTGGAGTTGCTGCGCGAACGACTTGCTTCCTCGTGTGTGACGACGTCGAAAGTCGGTGAGGTGCTTGGCGGGGGAAAGTTGGGCGGTTGTGCCTCGTCGGGACTGACGGGATATGGCGGGTTGTAGACAGCCTGCGACAGTGGCTTTGGGACAAGTTCCGGCTTACGCACCATGGTCGTAGGCGCAGCGAGTGGTGAAGGTACGAAGCGCGGTGAGGGTATCTTAATGTGAGAGAAGGTGTGGCGGGAAGGATGTCGGAATATCGGGATGTCGAGGGAGTGACAGGACGTCGGAGAGCGAGATTACGCAGGTACAAGACAGAGAGACAGAGAACAGAGAGAGTGTGTGTGGCTGGCTACCTATGTAGTGTAGCTAACGGACGAGTAGTTATCTGGAGGGATGACGCTCCGGGTGGCTGAGCGGCTTGGCACGGGCGATCAAGGAGACATGGGTCGGAGGCAAGAAGAGTGGCTTGACCTGTTCAAGCACTTAGGAAACCGAGCAGCTTGCGAGGCAAGAGAAGCGTCACACGCAGCCAGTGACAGTCGCAAGCGCCCCGTCTCCACCGGGCAGGGCTGAGCCGCACACCCACTAGCCTGCCTGACTAGCGCCTCACCGCCCGCTGGTGCCGCTGCGTTTTGGTTTTGCCCATTCGTTTGCGACGCGCCTTCCCGCGCCCTCCAGCAAATCTTCTGCATGACAATGCCTTGACCCAAAATGCACGCCTACATCCGCCCCAACAGCTTCATAGTGCTGCGCCTGCCCTCGGGCCTGCTCAAGGTCCTGGAAATCGTCCCCAACACGTAGGTTGTGCTGTCCGAGTGAGCCCTCACACGCCCACTTCCGCCTTTCTTGCCCCGCCGTCGCAATGCCTGCTGCTTGCCACTGCCGCTAACCCCGCCCCCAGCACCGTCTCCATCGGCAAGTTCGGTACTTTTCCTGCCAACCAGCTGCTCGGCAGACCCTACAACCTCACCTTCGAGATCCTCGACAAGGAAGATGGCCTGGCCGACACGCGCCTGCGCGTGATACCCGCCTCGGAGCTCCACGAGGAGGTTCTCAAGACCGATGATGCCTCGCCTGAGGAAGGCACCCTCGCTGTCGCCGATGCGAACGGCGAAGCCGGCGTCGAGTTCGACATTGTCGGCGAGAATGGCGAAGTCCTCATGCGCAGCAACCGCCTGACCATCGACGACCCCACGAGGCAAGCACTGTCTATGGAGGAGATCGAGGAGCTGAAGAAGGCTGGTACAAGCTCAGGCAGGGAGATTATCGCGAAGATCATGGCGTCGCATCAGGCATTGGACGAGAAGACGGCTTTCTCTCTGGCCAAGTACACGCTTAGGAAGTCGAGAAAATACCTCAAGCGCTTTACTGTGCTGCCAATGGATGTCTCCATGTTGGCAGAGGTGCTCAATGACCGTGAGGCGCATCGCGTAATGGAGGCCCGCGAGGAGATGCTAGGCTTGGTAGGCAGCTGGGCGAATGTGCGATATGGGGGAGAGAACAGGCTAGAACCCAGCGATACCCAAGAGGGAGCGTTCGTCGGAGGCGGCAGGTGGCTGGTAGTCGACGAGACGGGTGGTTTGATCGTGGCTGCTCTAGCAGAGAAAATGGGAGTTCTATATCCCCCGGAGGAAGAAGACGACGAGAGCGATGAAGAAGACAACGACCAGCCAGCCGACGAGGAGATGCCAGATGCACCCCAGGTACCGGCTGCGGATCACGCATCAGGGACGGCCCAGCCCTCCGAACGGACCAACGGCGACACCACCACTGCAACAGCAGCGCGGAATAAACATGCCATTCCGGCCATGTCGGCTCAAACCAACTCCTTGACCCTCTTACACTCGAACGCGCAACCCAACCTCGGTCTCCTCAAGTACTTTGGCTTCGACGCCAGCTCACCGAACCAGCCCCCCACGCATCCCCTCTACACGCACCTCAAGTCTCTCTCATGGCTGCAGCTCCTCTCACCCAGCGAAGACGCCGGCTACGCAGAGCCAGAGCGCCTGGACGAAGAGACGCTCAAGGGCATGAAGAGCGGCAAGCGAGGAACGTACTACCGCAAGCGGCGGCGATGGGAGCGCGTGCGGCGCGTCGTGGACGAGACGCGGGGCGGCGGCTTTGACGGGCTCGTCGTAGCATCAGCAATGGAGCCGGCCACGATCCTCAAGCACGCGGTGCCGCTGCTGCGCGGCGGCGCGCAGGTCGTCGTATATAGCCCGACGGTGGAGCCGCTGACGGAGCTGATGGACCTGTACGGCCGCGACCGCAAGACGGCCTTCATCAACGCGTCGCAGGAGCGCGGCAGCGAGGCGACCGACGAGGCCGCCCAGCGCGAGTTCGACGACGACTTCCCTGTTAACCCGACGCTGTTGCTTGCGCCGATGCTGCAGACGGCGCGCGTGCGCAGCTGGCAGGTTCTGCCTGGGCGCACGCACCCGATGATGACGAGCAAGGGCGGCGCGGAGGGATTCCTTTTCACTGCGACGCGCGTCCTCCCCGCCGAAGGTAAGATCGAGGCGCGCGGCAAGTTCTCGAAGAAGCGGAAGCCGCAGGAGAAGCCGAAGGAGGAGAAGAAGCCGGCGGCTGAGGACGAGCAGAGAGGCGGCGAAGCGAAGAAAATCAAGGTCGAGGACGACGAGGCGGCGAAGGTCAAGGTTGAGGATGGCGCGGCTAGCACGTAGAGAGGCTGTGCTGCAGGCTGTGGCTAGCGTGGGTAAGGTTGTGGTTGGTGTTCATGTGGCGGTGGAGGCTGCCGATTAGCGCCACGATCTAGATGGATACCTAGTTAGCCATGCAAGAAAGAGACAATTGCATATACGCTCACATATCTTTCTTTGTTGGTTCGTGACCGAGCGACTGACGAACCGCGCCATATGTAGCCAGAAACTCCTGTACCATGCCATGTAACCTACCACTCAAAGACATTCCTACCTAGCCAACCTTTGCCAATTGTTCCAGGCTTGTTTATCTTTATCTTCTCGTGGTGATGGCTGGAGGGGCGACTAAGCTCACGAAGTCTAGCAGTGTCGGCGCGCTTGCGGCGAGAGAGTAGGATCGGAGACGCAGTGTCGCGCAGCTGGCTGGCGATGGAATTGGAGGGAGTTGGTTGGGTGTTTGTGGTAGGTGCGTATTCTGGGCAAAGAGCCGGCGCTGCTGTGATGTGTGTTAGCAGAAGAGGTGTTTGGGAGGCGGGTTGGTCGTGGCTGCCTAAGTGGCTTGTGGAGGGGCTCGTTATTGCCCATCTGGCACACATAGCAAATAATGTGACAAAAAGAGGCTATTGACTCCAGTTGCTGCTGGTTCGGTTTGGTGATGCACGTTTGCTCGTCAATTCAAGGACCTTTGTGAGTTTTAGTTGTTTAGCTGCATTTATTAGCTATCCGGAGCTACCTAGAGCTATATGAAGCCATTGATTGCTTCATGTTTGTTTACCAAGAAGGACTTTTCCGAAGACATGTCCTTTTGTAGATCGCATTGTAGTAAGTTTGCCATTGATTGGATTTCGTTCCACTGTCCTGCAACTTTGCTCCCTTGAAGTGAACCCCGTCCACAAAGCTTTTTGTGGTGTTTTCGAGATTGTCCCCGAAAAATGCCATCTACCAGTCGCCTATGAGCAACTCTACTGTATGCGAGTGTTGATCCTTCTCAAAATAATCAATTTCCCCACCCTGTAAGTGCCCGTTGCATTCCCGACAGTAAATATTGTCCGTGTCAAGACAGAGACTAATTTTGCATGAGGCGCAAGGAAGGACCTATTACTCGCCAAGACATTAGATCTCGGTGACCTTCGTAACGTACGCTTCAAGAAGGAAAACTAGACTTACGATCCTGTCCATAACATAGCCTTCAAAAGATACCGCTTCGATACGTGCGTTCTTAATCCACTTCACCAATTGTCGGCGAACGCAGAGCTTGCAGATCCAGATGTCCTTGTGCGTACATTTGCAATCATCTCTGGTTTCTGAAGGATAGCACTCCATGCAACGTGCAGTTCGAAATAAATCAAGGTATTCCAAACTGTAGCTTCCGAATCCCGACGAGTAACCAATAGAATTATTAAATTGGATGAAGCGG
The DNA here is from genome assembly GCF_010093885.1 of Aplosporella prunicola CBS 121167. NCBI lineage: Eukaryota > Fungi > Ascomycota > Dothideomycetes > Botryosphaeriales > Aplosporellaceae > Aplosporella > Aplosporella prunicola. The sequence continues at coordinate 251,134 of NW_022983538.1, forward strand.
CACTCCTATGGGACCATGTCAGTAAAATATTTCAAGTAGTACTTTGAATAAAAAACGGTGACACCAACCTCGCAGACCTTAGTGCCGCAGCCTGTGCCGCAGCCTGGCCTCGGCTCCACGACAGGTGAAACAGTCTCTATTGCACCTCCATGGGTCCCGGTGAAGGCCCTCTTGGTGATTGAAACAGACAAAGTCAGCCGAAATGGAGATTTTACCCATTCCGTTCCCCGTGTCCAGAGGAGGTAGTCTCTCCCCGCAAAAGCGCCCATCGCACTTCGTCAGCCGCATCAGATTCGGCAAGGACTCCTCACTCGACGCGACGATATTAGCCCAAGCAGCCTTAGACGTACGCGCGAGGTTGAACAGCTCCATGGAAGTGAGTTCCGCAGCAAGAGACGTGAGGATCGGGTAATGGACAATCAAGTCCGACAGCTGGCGCGGGCGTGACTGCAGTGATGGATCGTCGGTGGCCATGATGGATGTGGCCATGGTGATCTTTGTGGAAGCCGGAGTTGTGGTGGCAGAGGTTGTGGAGAGAGAAAGTGAGAGAATGAGTTGTTTGGGGGAGAGCTTGTGGGGTGCGGTGGAGGGGAATTTATAGTCTGTGTGCCGCCGAGTGAATGGTGAAAGAGGAAGCTACGCGTGAACAGCTACTACCGGTTTTGGTAAGGATGTTATACGGTTGTTAAGCTCGAGTAAATGTCCTGACGTTGGCCGGATTTGGTGCTTGTGAAAGTGAGTGAGCGCAGTAACCAACGGCCAGTCAGGATCATCATCAGCCTATGTGCGGGCTATCACATGCGTATCTACCCCATTATCCACATTTCACACTGAACAAGGCATAAGTGCGTCAGATACGTGCAGTAAAATTCTCCACTACATACCACTACTCTAAGCTCAAAAGACAATCTAAAAGGAATTGACAAAGCAGTCACGGATGTGACAGTAAAAAAAGCAACTCGCATGATAGAACTTGCTAATGTACTGGTAGTCTTCTGTGCAGCCTAAGAAGTGAAGAAGTCGAAGGAAATCTTTTGATACTCCAGTACTCTGCCGTCTAGCTCTTGTCTAGAAACCCATGCTCGTCAACATCTAGAAGTATAAGCTGTAGGGTATGTTTCTCGATGGTACACTGAACACTCCTTCACTCAAAGGGATCAATTCCGCTGAGCTCGAGGTTCATGCAGTTGTAGTCTGAGTTGTCAAAGTACATGTTGCCGCACCAGCTGCAGACAAGGTTGAGCATGATGTCGCCGAACTTGGAACCGCAAGGACAGTCGAGGACCTGGGCACCAATTAGCCTTTATGTCCCACAGTACAACGTTGTAGAGACAGAAACACACATATCCGATGTCATCAGAGCCTCTGTGACGGAAGATAATCTTCCTCGCCTTTGCAACCTGGACCTTGACTTCCGCCCATGCACAATCGAAACAGAGACAGTGTTTGGCGTAGCCGGACTGGTAGACGCAACGACATTCCTTCTGCTTGTTGCGATCTGGTTGCTTCGAGCAGAGTACGCAGATAGCCTCGTCAAGCCACTCTGAATGGTGCCAGGAGAAACCTGGATCGTTGGACAGGAATAAAACGCAGGAGTCATCGTCGGAGCTGAAACGACAGTTCTGTAGAGCAGTTAGCAAATCGTCCCCAGCGGTTCGGCGTCAGCCCACGGATGCTTCACCTGACAGAACTTCACACCACAGCGCCTACAAGGGTCGCCGACCCTGTTCCGGCACGGTCGAACCGGTCCGAAAGAACTGGGTTCTGCGGAGAGCCAGACAGGAATCTCGGTGTGGAAGTCATGCCTTCTGGTGCCTCCGCATACGGTGAGCTCTCTGAGGTTGTCGAACGAAACCTTGTTGTCTGGCGCAATAAAAGCCCAGGTATGCTTGGAAGTGCGTGCAACGTTGTAGAGCTCCTTCAGCGAAAGGTTACTGGCGATGCTGCTGAGGATTGGGTACTGGCCCAGCAATTGACAGAGCTGGGGTCCCGTCATCTTGTCGTCGGCGTTGCTTTGGAGGTGTGTTTTGTGGATGAGAAGAAGAGGTGCATGGATTGGAGTTTAAATAGGTCTTGACGCATGGAAAGAGTCTGAGGCTCAAAAACGTGGTAGGCACGAGGCGAAGGTGCGGCTGCAGCTTCCATGTAACACCACGGAGCTTCAAGAGGCTGTTTCCAAGCGCCTGCTGTGCTTACTTCTCCACGCAACCAAGCAAAAATCTGCTCCAGTCGACAAGCGCATCCTGCGACATCAACTGCAGCTTCCCGCCTGTGACCAGGGATGAGATTGCATCTGCAGATGAAGATTTAGTCAGCCTTTTGCAAATACGACCACGTCAAAGTCCTAGGGAGCTAATATTGCTCAGTGACGTGCCCAGCTCAAGAGGCACTTCGCATGGTAATACCCTAAGATGTGTAAGAATGCTATGTTCCCCTTCTCAGCTGCTTCTGCTAATACTGGCCTCAAGTAGTGCCTGTATGAGCGGTAACTTTATCCTCATGTTTCGCCATAACGGAGGTCTGTATTGGGCTGCCTATCCTGGATCGAGAGGGCATTCACCGAGCACCTTCTGGCAACGACATCTGTTGGCGATGACTAGCCCTTGCCGCATACTCATGTATCTCTCCCTTTGCGCATGTGCAGTTGACGTTCAGAGCGTCGCATGGAGTCGGTCAGTCGGGTCTTGCCCATCGCTTGGGTCAATGACGTCACGGATACTTAACGCGTTGACGCGTCGACGCGCCCACCAATGAAACCACCTCTGCTTAAGTACTCCGAAAGTACCTTCTCCGGCCAGAAAAGATTCGCTCAGGAAGTATTCGCTCAGAAAAGATTCGTTCCAGACCAGAAGCAATCCCCTCCTTATTACGTCGGTGTGAAAGGATATCAAGATATATTAACAACAATCAATTCCCCAGTTGTTCGCTTCCTTCCGTCACCATCCAGCTGATTTTTTTATCAGCAGTTCATTTACCATGCCTCGACCCAAAAATAAACGTGTGTCCCCTGACAGGCTAGATGAGGCAAGCGAGCCTCCTTCTAAGAGGCTTGAGTTATCAACCCAACCTTCATCAAGCCGGAACAGTGAGGAGAAAAGCACGCTTGAAGCGCTCAAGGCACTGCCGCACCAAGAGCTTGCCATGGTCGCGAATGGCCTGGTACTGGAGCTCAAATCCTGGAACGACAACGACCCCACTCCCGTGGGTCGCTCAGAGTGGTGGACGGAGATCAAAGTTGAAGAGGAAGCCAGATCCTTGAAGATATGGTGTCGCGAGCATATTAGGAAGCAGATGAGGTGGCAGGTAAGTTTTACCTTTTCCAACGAACTCAATCTGTCTGTCTCTTCTTATGCACCCTTGCCTTCAATCCCTTGCCAGTGTACAATCCTACCCCAAAGAGCCACGCTGACCCACCATCGAGTCTGTCTGCGAGCAAGGAATAGGGGAGATGGTTTGGCGCGTGGGCTGTACCCCACGAAGCCGTTTTTGTCGAGCTCTTCGGCGCCGACAGGGCCAAGCTGAGAAGCTACAAGCCCATGAAGCTAAGTCTCCTGGAGTTCGACGCAGTCATCGGCTACATCCGCGTGCGTGTAAGTCCTCTGTCCCTTCCCGAATACCAGGCCAACTTCAGAGGGTAAATACATATGGATGGCTAACGTGTGCCGCTTGATCCGCTCAACAAGCTTGGAGACAAACATTCCTTGTTTGTCACCAGCGCGAATGTCGTGTGGATGTCGGGTGTGAATATGTTCATGCTGTTTGGGACTTTCGGGCTCGACACGGGTCCGGACTACTGAGTCGCTTTCTCCGGGTGGTGTTCGGAGATCTTCGTCTTGTCTAAATTGATCTGGAGACGAGGATGGTGTTTCCTGCTTGGGTTCTCAAAAGTAGTTTTTTATCATGTCAAATCAGGGAAAAGACTGAATGAGTGCCAGATTGAACAATCATGTAAATAGCTGGAATGTCAGTACTTGTCTTTCAAAGGCATACCGTAGATGAGCACCTACCTTACTGTCCACGCAGAAGCTACTGTATGCCCACACCAGCCGAACACTACAACGATCTCTTCGTTGGAAACTGACCTCGAAGCAAGCAAGCAAGCAAGCAAGTCACCGCAAGCCGCAACCACGATCGATCGACCTATCTATTCTTTTGTTTTTTACTGCCCAGCCTCCATAATGCCTACGTTGCTATTACCCCAGCAAAGAAGCCACCAGCAAAAGCAAGCCGTCACCGTTTTCTCACTCAGGCTGTTTTGGAAGAACTTTTAGAAAAGCAAAGAAAGTAAGTCGCTCGCCCATGATTCCCATCGCCCCGAAAAGACAATCGCACTTGTTGGATCCTAAGATCATTCGTCCGTCGTGCATGTTTAGACTTGCCAGCTCCAGCCATGACCCTTTTTTTGCGCCGCGCAGATGAGAACAAGAGAAGCAAGATAAACATTAGAAGAGCAGGAAGCAAGGTAGGAGTTCTTCTCCGTCATGAAGAGGGTAAAAGCATGTGCTTAATGGAAGCTGGGAGCCATCTAAGTACCACGGAATAGGAACTGCAGATCTTCGGGGGTAAGCTTGTCCATGGCGACCTTGTCATTGTTGACGGTGCTGTTGATCATGGCGGCTTTCTTCTCCTGCAACTGGACCATGCGGGACTCGACAGAGTCTTCGATGACGAGACGCGTGATGACGCAAGGACGCCTCTGGCCGATACGATGGCATCGATCCGCGCTCTGCCATTCAGCAGCCGGATTCCACCATCTAGATCATATTAGCATCATATAATAGCAATATAAGTGTTGAGAACTTACGGGTCAACAATAAAGACTCGAGAAGCCTCAGTCAGGTTGAGGGCAACACCTCCAGCCTTGAGCGAGACAAGGAACACCTCGACGTCGGCGTTATTCATGAAATACTCGATCGACCTCTGACGCTGGACGGGGCTCATGCTGCCGTCAAGCATGACCGTGTTGAATCCAGCACGGCGAAGGCGCCATTCAATGAGTTGCAGCATCGAAGTGAACTGAGAGAACACAATCGACTTGAGGGTTTGCTTTTTGCTGCGGAGTTTGTACAAGTCGTATACCAGCATCTCAATCTTGGTTGAAGAAGTCCAGTTCTCCATCTTGATGCGGTTGATGATTGAGTTCTTCTTGACCATCTCCTCATCTTGCTCAATGTCCGGTTGGTCGAAGTCAATAGAGAGCGGGATATGGCAACGAGGGCAATCTGCGTCGCCGCCGTTGCCCTCACAAGCTTGCACGTAATCCTTGACGCATCTCCTGCAGAACTCGTGGTGACAGCGCGACCGGACTGCCTCTTCGGCCGGCTCATCGCAAATGTTGCAGACAAGCACGTTCTGGCCTCCTTCCGCATTTTTCTTTAGGATTAGGTCAGGGTGGTCTGCAACTTGCCGCATTTGCATGATGAGACCGAAGATGTTGGCGTAGTTGTTGAGCATGACACCCTGAGACACGTAGGTGTCGAACTTCCGGTGAGTGTTGCTCATGATGCTAGACGAGAAGTCACGTTCGACTTCACCGAAGAATTCGTTGTGAATAACAATCTCCTTGGGTGGGAGCTCCATGGAGTTTGTGTGATCGCGCTTCATGCGCCTCAACATGATGCGAGCGGTGATCATATGGAGCTTCTCCATAGCCGCCTCTCTCTGAGACGGATGGGGACCTGTGATGGGGTTGAGAAGCTCCTGGTTGAAGACGGACAGATGCTGCGCGCCAGCGTGACGACATTGCGAACACTTAAAGTCCTTATCCAAATTCCAATGTAGCTGGGCGCAACTGCACTGCTTGCAGAAGTAGTCGGCAAACGGGCGGACTTCCATGAATCGAAGCAGAGAGAAAAACTCGCCGATGCGGTTCTGCACAGGTGTACCGGACAAACACCATTTGTACGTGCCTTTGAGAGCGAAGCAGGCTCTGGCTACACCCGTCGTGCGCTGCTTGATGCTATGAGCTTCGTCGAGGATGAGGCGGTGATACATGATAGAATGAATTGCAGAGCGCTCTTTGACCAAATCGCTGCCTCTGTTCCAGCCTTTTGTCTCCTTCCGATGGAGAGACTCAAGACTGTTGTAGGAAATCATGATAACATCAAATTTCTTCAGTTCGGCCACAGTCATGTTCTTCGACTTGGCATTTGTGCCATGATAGACCAGGACCTTAAGCTTGCCGTCCGTATACTCGCGAATTTCGTTCGCCCATTGCATCAGCGCCACCGGAGGAACCAGTACAAGCGAGGGCGCCTTCTGGGGATAGTCGGACATGATAAGAGAGACGGCTTGAATAGTCTTGCCCATACCCATCTCGTCACCAAGCAGGCCACCTTTGTACTGTGTCTTTTCTTGCTTGATCATCCAGTCAAGCCCCTCCAACTGGAAGGCCTTGAGCTTGCGAGTAATCGAGGTGGGCTGCGGAGCCTGTACCGGCTTAATTATAGGAATCTTAGCCAAATCCTTCCACATGGTCTTCAGTTCCGGGTGGGCGCGTTCAAAGTTGTCCCGATGGCGCTTCTTCCTGCGTTCTCGTACATCCATGATGCTGGCATACTCCTCCGCAAGTTCAGCTCGGTCTTCCGTCGAAAGGATAGGAACACTGAAGCCATTCGCAGTTGTTGCAGTGTGTGTCGAAGAAGAGGCAACCCCTTGGCGACGGTTGATGATCGGTTCGTTGTCTTCATCATCGTCTTCATCATCCGAGCTAATAGTTTCGTATACTTCGGAAACATACGAGCCATCTTCGGTGGTGTCCCCAATAGTGATTACCTCGTCATCCGAATCTGGCACGGAACGTTGTGTGGCACGACTGTTTCGAGGCTTTCTGGGCAGACTCTGCGCCTTAGCTTTTCCTTTGCCCTTCACATCTGAGCTATCCAGTGGAGAGTAGTCGTCAGTTGGAAGATCGTCGTCCTGGTCTTTAGTGGGCTTGAAAGGATTCCAATCCTTGTCGCCTGAGTCGCTGTCATCGTCGCTATCTGGGATTACGATCTTTTGTCGCTTAGAGCCAACAGCGCCATATTCTTCCTCCTGCAATGCTTGCGCCAGCTGAGCATCGTGTGACGTGTCGACGTCATTGTAGCCGTTCATACTGTCGGGTTGAGCGAGCCTAGCACTCCTCCTGCGCTTTGAGCCGGCGAGAGGCGCCGGTGTATTTGAATAGCTCGTACCTGGGGTTTCGTACTCAGCTGACTCGCCCGAGCTGGGAGAACCATGGGGTGACGACAGAGCAGACGAGGTTGCCGACTCTGCAGCTGGAAGCTTCGGGGGGACCATGATGGCAACTTCCTTCATAACACGGCGAGAAACGTTGATGGTTGAAGAGGTGTCGAGCTCGTCGGCGTCGGCGTCTTCATCCGTTTCCGCCTCTATATCCGAGCTGTTCTGAACAACGGTACGGCTCCGCGTGGACTTGGAACGCGTTAGGCGAGTCGGAGGAACCGTAACTCCTGACTTAGTTGCGCCGCCTGTTAAATGTAAGTCAGCGAAGCGCCTTAAAATGAGTGATGTCGTGTCACCACAACCCCAGTTGAAACTTTGTGCATACTCACCGGAAGGCTTGGTGGCGCTGGCCTTGGGTCTGCCTCGGGGCATTCTGGAAGGAGCCACGGGATTCAAGGAAGCTGGGCACGCGGTTACAATAAACCGGGCGATTGGAGGTGTATAAAGGGAAAGGACGCAGCGGAGGGACGGAAAGGTTAGAGGAGGGAGCGGGTCCGTTGGCTTTTGCCACGAAGGAAATGAGCGGTTAGTTGTCCGGCGCAAGGGCGAAACGGTTCAACAAAAAAGCGGCAAAAGACGTTTCCCGTGAAGTGAGTGGCCGCGATGAAGCGCGCTGTGTGAGACAAAAGACAAACTTTGTGAATGGGAAAGCTTGGAGGTGTAATTGCCTTATCACGTCCATCACGTTCAGGAACTCGGGCCACTCTCTTTGGGGTGGCAAGGCGCGGAAACGCCAAATCACGTGCAGCTAACCGCGATGCACACCGTGCGCGTAGATCTGATCCTCTTTTAGCGTCGACATACCTAACGTTTCTCTGGCTACGCAAAACCTGGCCGACAAACAGTCCATTGTCCGAGGCTCAAATGTTGCAACCAGTCTCGACTGTTGACAGTCACCAGGGCTAAAAGAATTGCATTGCAACATTGCGCTCCTGCTTTAAATACACTATTTTTACAACCCGCCTTCTCGCCACTTTTAGTTGGCGTGTTTGCCGTAGAAAGGCAAACCAGTTGCGTTCAACAAAAGCCGCGCCTCTCTGTCAGTCGTTGCCGAGGTGTGGACAATGATATGGCAACCGGGAATCATTTTCGGGGGATACCTAATCAGTCCATTAGCACGAGACCCTCACATGGCCGAGGCTCGAAATACTCACGCGTCATAGTTAATCTCGATCTCCGGGTACGAAGCGACGGCCTCGGGTTCCAAACCAAACGCAATGTTGCCGCTGTTGTCACCCGAGCTACCCTTCACGCCGGGCCACTCCTTGATGCGGGGCAAGATCAAATCAATCGTCTTGCCCAAAAAGTCAAACGCATCCTCTCCCTTGAGCGATGCCTTGACAGCCACGTATTTGCCCTCACGCAGGCCCCACATGGCCACGCTTGTCCGGGCCGTGTGCGCCGTAACACGGGCGTTCGTAATAGCCTGGAGAACCATGCCGGCGACATGAAGATGGGCCGAATCATCTTGCGCTTTGGGGACCATAGTGTGGACCGTCACACCCGTGATCTTGGGAACATTCCTGAACGTCATCGTCTTCCTGAGAAGACGCAGGACGCTGCTACCGCGAGGCCCTCTCAGCGGACGATTCTTGAAGTAGGGCGAATCGCCAATCCATTCTCGTAACCGCTGTCCTTTTACTGCTTGCCTCGTTCCAGGCGGGAAGTGCTGGTACGCCAGCGTCATAAGATCGGGTGCGATGGTGCTTTCCCATGTCTGTTCGAGGCGCGGCGCGGAGAAAGGCCCGGGAGTGAAGAGACGCGAAGTAGGGTCGGCCTCTGGAGGGGGTTGATGCGGGTGGAGAGGGCCATAGAAGTACTTGGGAGAGCGGAACTTGTATCTGGAATTGACGTCTTAGCTGGTGGTTGCGCGGAAGGAAATAAGCCATACCTGCTGGCGGGCAGGGTCTTGCCCCTCTTCCGGGCGTTTTCGGCGGGGTCCCAGGTCTTGATGATCTCGCCGTCGGGCACCTGGGCGGCGAAGGAAGATGCGTCCTCGAGCTCTTGGAGCGCATCGGCCTCGCTGGAGGCGCAGCGGTAGGCGACGGGGCGGGCGACGCGGAGACAGGGGCGGACGTCTCGCCGCAGCGATGAGCCCAGGCGGGCCCCGAAGTCGCGGAGGGCCATGGTGGTGATGCGGGCGGGCGTGGGGGTGAATGGCGGGCGTTTGGTGTCGCGGCTCCAAAACTTCCAATGGCGCCAAGTGCGCACAGACGGCGGATTTGCGGAGCTGCCATGAACCCTGCTCGTTTTAGCCCGGATCGATCATCATCGCGACGAGGCCTGGCAAGACAGCGCGCAACCAAGCACCACCTTGCCCGCTCCTTTTCCGGACCGCTGCCAAGTGTCCAACAGCCACCTTGGCGCCCGCACCGCTCACGCCCAACGGCTACGCAATCTTCTCGCATCGCGCGCAGCCCGCCTTCACTCCGACTCGACGGCTGCCTACCCCACACAGCGCCTCAGCCCACCCCCGTCTCGCCCGCCTGCTTCATGGATGTCTGCGAAGTACGGCGGAGAGATCATGGAGGGAGTATCGCGCTTCCTGAGCAGAAAGGGCCGCCGCGCCGCCGGTGACAGCAAACGCAACGCCAACACCACCAAGGTCAGTTGTGACGAGTCACAGCCCACTACCCCGCGGCGCAACAGTCGCATGTTTCGCCGTCTCTCGACTTTTCTAGCCAGCGCAACAGAACCACACTGCTCTGCGCCAGCCTCCTCTTGTGATGATGAGCCAAAGTCATGTTCTGACTGGACTCCGCAGCCACCACCAGCTGTTTCCGCCGACCTCTACAAGATATTTTCCGCCGAAGATGAGAAGAAGCAAGACAAGGAAGAGGCGCAAAAGGTCTGACCTGTCACGTAGCAATGGGTTGCCACGGAGCCGAGCTGATCCGGCGAACAGGTCAAAGCCATCTCCCAGCGCCTGGCGGCTCTTGGAATCACCTCCCTGAAGGAGTCGCAAATCCAGTATGCGCTGCGATCCAAGACCGTCAATGGAGACATGAAAGAGGCGTTGGAGATGCTGGTTTTGTTCCAAGACTCACTAGAAGGCATACTGCGAGATTACAACCCGAACACGAAATTACTGGGCGCGGAGAATAGGGAATCGGTAACCTGTTACCTGGATGCCCTGTTGTTTGCCATGTTCGCCAGACTCGACTCATTTGAGGCGATGCTTTTCGACTCTTTTACCGATGAGCCGAGGAAACGATTGTCATCCGTCTTGCGACTATGGGTGAACCTACTTCGCGCCGGCAAGCTCATCACGACCGATGTCGTAAGTGTTGCGCCCTCGTACATGCCTCATCTGGTTATTGCAGCAGCTAAAGTCGTATGACATCTACAGACCAAACATTTACAGGAGGCTTTGAAGAGCTGCGGATGGGAAGAGGCGGCTCAATTGGCCCAACAAGATACCTCGGAGGCATTTACTTTTATTACCGGGCAGCTAGAATTGCCGCTACTGACCCTGAAGATGGACATCTATCATACCGGCAAAGAGGATGTCGCGGATGATCACAGATTTGTTAATGAGCGTCTTCTGGAAGTCGCGATCCCGGAGTATGATCCGACCCGTACCGAGCCCATAAAACTGGAAGAGTGTCTCGAAATCTACTTCAACAACAGGATTGAAGTCAGGAGACATCTCGAGCGAAGAACCACGTTGGAACGGCAAGGGCAAGCGCAGCCACATTTGGACAGACTTCCAGAAAAATCATCAGCAATGCACGTGGAGGCGGTGGAGGAAGGTTCGGCATCCAGCCCTGGAGGGGAGTCGCCGGCTGCACCGTCCTACAGCGCAGCTCCGACATACAGTATTCCTTCCAAAGCCCCGCGTCACCTGGTTGACCTGTTAACTTGATGGGCCGTACAGACAGTCTTTTCAGCGAACGCCACATAGAGGAAGGAGAGTCATCGGACCACAAACATCCAGATGGAAGGCATGGACGGCCACGAGCAGTGTCGGCAGCCAAGAAAGAGATCACCATGCCGGCATGGCAGTTCTTCAGTCTGATACGTAAGTACAGTGTTCATTTGTTGCTCTACAGTATCTAACTGCTTGAAGCGTGGTACACGGATAATGCACCAGCAAACGACGCACAAGTAGCGGCGCATTTCGCGGCGAAACGTCCGATTTTAGGCATCTGTCTCAAGCGGTACATGATGATGCCGAATGGCCATCCGAAACGCTTAAACACTTACATCGACATTCCGTTAGAGATTGCCTTGCCTCATTTCATCTCAGATGAGCATATGCACGAAGAAGGACCCCTCTTTGGAAACTTCCAGCTGGTTCTGCAATCGGTCGTGTGCCACCGAGGCGTATCGGTCGACTCGGGGCACTACGTGTCACTGGTGCGAGGCACCGAGCCTACCGCACGCTCGAGCCACGGGCACGACCCGTACCGGTCAGAGCCGGACGAAGTCAGCGCACCATGGATGCGTTTCGACGATCTCGCCAAAGATCGTGTGACGTACGTTGATATCGAGCAGGCGCTGAAAGAAGAGTGTCCATACCTGCTCTTCTACCAAGTCTGCCCCATCGACGAGGAGCTCGCACGCGGCAATCCGCCCACGTACGAAGAAGCCAACTCGGAAGCAACCGCGGACGACACATTCCTAGCCGAAAAAGGCGAGCTCATAATCGACAACTCCGACAACGAGCAACGGCCCAGCTTCGAGCTCGCGGACTCGCAAGTCCTGACGTCGGGGCAAGAAAGCGCGGCCGACGACCGAGGGCGATCCTCGTTCAACAGCACGCGCCAGAGCATCATGTTCGACGAAGCGAGCCTGAACTCGCGCGCGCCCACGGGCCCATCCACACCGGCCGACGACAGCAAGCCCAGCTTCCTCTCGTCGTCACGGCGCGGCTCCAAGGCCAAGAAAGCCGGCTCCTCGGGCGGCAGCAAGTCGCGGCCGACGAGCCAGAGCGGCGAGGGCCGCCTCAGCATCACCATGTCGCGGCTGACGGGGCGGCGCAGCCGCGACAAGCTCAACGACGTGCTGGCGACGGAGTCGGCGCCGCCGAGCGCGACGTGGCCGGCCAGCGGCGGCGGCAGCACGACGATGGTGGCGATGGCGAACGCGAGCGCTGACGCCGACGTGGCGGGGGATCCGGCGAACCCGCTCGTGCTGGTCGACCCGCCGGGTGGGGGTGGGGGCGGGGGGACCGGCAGCGCGGCATCGAGTTTCTCGAAGGCGGCGACGAGCACGGCCGCGGCGATTGGGCGGGGGAAGAGGAAGGAGAAGAAGCGCGGAAGGAGTGGGAGCGTGCCGTTGGATGGGGGGGAGGGGGAGGGCGACGAGAAGAAGAAGGATAAGGAGAAAGAGAAAGAGAAGCGGAAGAGTAGGCGGAAGCCGCCTGAGCGGGAGTGTGCGCTTATGTGATTTGTTGTTGTTGTTGATGATGATGATGATGGTGGTGGTGGTTGGTGGTGGGCTGCTTCATACCCTTCTTGTTCTTGTTGATTGCGCGCTTCTTCTCCGTTTTTTCTTCTTTTTTCCCGCGATTTGGCGGCGCGGACATCGCAGTGAGCGAGCAAGCGAGCATACGTACAGTACTAGTGAGCGAGCGAGCGAACGAGCTAGCGCATAGGTAGGCTGGCATGGTTGGGAGCTGACTTGGGTTGGTTGGGTTCTTAGGATTTGGGTTTGGTTGGGTTGGGTTGGGTGGTGGTGTGCTTGCAAGGGAAGGGGGAGGCCATACCTGCTATGTATATTTGACTTGAGCGTGCTTGAGTGACTGGGTGGCTGCTTGCTTGCTTGCTTGCGTGCATAGAGATACATACATACATACATATATACATATAACGAGTACATACGGACAGACGGGGTTTATGTATGCGATTGTGTTGGTGCGTAGATGGAAGACAGAGAGAGAGAGAGAGAGAATGGCTATCGAGCTAGCTAGCTGGCCACTCAAATTCCGTGCATGGCGACGCGGCGAGAACGGGCGGGTAGCACATGTTTCTGCTCAGAGGCACAGCAGCGTGCATTATCTTTGCGTGAGGAATGAGGGAAAAAGCCGGGTCAGGTACCGGGCTTGGACCCTGGAGTCTATCTATCCTTTCGTCGTGATGCATCATGCGCGGCAGTTGGCTGGACCCACATTGGCATTGGCTTGGCCGGGCTTGACGCCGACAAGCTCGTTTGCTCACTTGCTTAGCAGTGCACCCCCGGGCCCCACTCCAACCGTCAACGGACGGTCTTTTATTTCGCGTCCACCTAACTAACTACACTGTACCAGGTATCTAACTAGGACTATCGTCACTACCTACCTAACTGCCGAAGTCATGACAGCCACTCGCTGCTCGATCCGTCTAGTGCTCACTCCCCCTCCCCCTCTCCCGCTCACTCACCCGCCTCGCGGGCCGCATCCAGCCACCACGCCGCACGCCGCACGCCCGCCCCCGACTGGCTGACTGGCTGACTGGCGTGGACTACTGTGTTTCCCCGGATCCTGGCCACTGCAGATCATGCGCTTTATGCGGGGGACGACCGAACCACGCTCCCGATGGATGGAGGGATGCCATGACAGCATAAATACTCGGGCCTCTGGATTTTTTCCCCGTCTGCTTGCTTACTTCCCGAGTCCCCCTCTTCTTTGGTTTTTTGAGCCTGCTGGAGAAGCAGTTGCCAATTGGAAATGGCTGCGCACGAGTCGTCTACTGGGAATGCCCTCCCCCGCAAGCCGGAGCTTGATGCTGCGCGCGTTGAGAAAGACGACTCGGTTTCCGACGACCAATTGCCCACCGACGACGCGGAGCTCGACCGCCACATTACGCGCAAGTTCGACAAGCACATGATGCCCTGGCTGTTCGGCCTCTGGTAGCTACGACCTCCGCGCCGCCACACTCTCACAACACTCCACTCACGCAAGACATGGGGCAGGCTGCTCGCGTTCATCGACCGCAGCAACATCGGCAACGCGCGCATCGACGGGCTCGAAGAGGACCTGCACCTCGACGCCGACAAGTTCAACATCGCCCTCGCCATCTTCTACGTCCCCTACGTCTGCTACGACATCCCCAGCAACCTCGTCCTCAAGCGCCTGCGCGCCGGCTACTACCTCCCCGCCCTCGTCGCCATCTGGGGCTTCATCAGCATGTGCATGGGCTTCGTCAAGAGCTACGCCGGCCTGCTCGCCGCACGCTTCTTCCTCGGCTGGGCCGAGGCCGGCCTCCTCGGCGGCATGATTATCTATCTCGCCATGTTCTACCGCCGCCACGAGCTGCTCTACCGCATCGGCCTGTTCTACTGCGCCGCGCCGCTGAGCGGGGCCTTTGGCGGCCTGCTCGCGACCGGGCTGGCCCGCATCCGCTCGCGCGGCTACAACGGCTGGCCCTTCATCTTCTTCGTCGAGGGCGGCGTGACCGTCCTCTTCGGCCTCACCACCATGTTCTTCCTGCCGCACACGCCGGCGGAAGCCACCTTCCTGAGCGAAGCCGAGCGCCGCGCCGCCGTCGCGCGCATGCGCCTCGACGCCCACGGCGCCGCCCCCGCCCCCGACGTCGCAGCCGAGTCCTTCAGCTGGCCGCTCGTGCGCCGCGCCCTGCTGAACTGGCAAACCATCGTGCTGTCGCTCGACTTCTTCGCCATCATCACGCCCATCTACAGCTTCAGCCTCTTCCTCCCCACCATCATCAAAACGCTGGGCTACACGAGCGTTCGCGCGCAGCTGTTCAGCGTGCCCCCCAACGTCGGGGGCTTCCTCTCCGTCCTGCTCGTCGGGCACTACAGCGACCGGCTGCGGATGCGCGGCCCGTTCATGCTCGGCGGCGCCCTCCTCGCCATCGCGGGGTACGTCATGCTGCTCGCGAGCAGCCGCGCCCTCGTCCGCTACGGCGGCACGTTCCTCGTCGCGGCCGGCGTGTTCCCTTGCTCCCCGCTGGTCATGGGCTGGCTGGCCAACAACCTCGCGCCGCATTATGTGCGCGCGGCGGGCACGGGCTTCCAGATCATGGTCGCGAACATGGCCGCCTTTATCGCCACGTTTTGCTATGTGCAGAAGGACGCGTGAGCTGACCTCTTCCCTTTTCCCCTTTCCCATAACCCCTCCCTCGCCTCTCCTCCTCCACTCCTCCTCCCCCGCCCTTTCCGAACCACTCACTGACGCCGACGCAAATAGACCGCGCTACACGACCGGCCACGCCATCAACATCGGCGTGCTAGCGGCCTCGCTCGCCTTCACGACCGCAAACATGCTGTTCTGCGCGCGCGAGAACGCGTTGCGCGCGCGCGGGCGCCGCGACCATCGCCTGACGGACGGTGTTGATGAGGACGAGACGAGTCTGGGCGATAGACATCCCGCGTTTCGGTATACGTTATGAGTGATGTGATGACGTGCTTTTTTGGGAGGTGGGGTGCGGTGCGCTGGGTGGTTATGTGCTTGAGAGCTGGCTAGCTATGTAACTAGGTCTTGTATGTTTGTTGGTTATGTTGGGTGAGGAGAGGTAGGATTGTGTGATTGCTTGTGCAGTGTTTGTGCACACGTACCCTACCCTACTCCAGCCTCATCGCGCCAAACAAGCCCTCCAGCTCCTCTCCCTTCCCTTTCCCCTTCCCCTTCCCCTCACCCCCACCCCCACCCCCACTCTCCTCTAAACCACCATCCCCCTCCCCCTTCCTCTCCCCCAACCCCAACCCCTCCGCGCTCCACCTCCTCGCCCTCTTCTCCGCCTCCACCGCCCACAACGTCTCATCCACGCCCTCATCCTGCTCGTCCCTCTCCCCGCTCCCCCCATCGCACTCAACCCGGAACAAATGCCGCGCACCCTCGCCCAGTCCAAGGATGTCGCCGCCCTGCAGCTCCACGCTCGCGCCCCACCGCGCATCCGGCTCGACGCGGCGCCCATTGAGCAGGACCGCGCCATCCGTCGTCGTCGCCGACGCATCAGCCGACGGCGGCGGTGGCGGCACGAGCAGAATCCACGACCGCAACACTGCCGTCGAGACGGTGATGGTGACGTCGCCCGGGCGCGGCACGATACGCTGGCGCAGCATGAACGTGCAGTGGGTGGGGCGGAGCGCGGGGTCGGGGATGCGTATCGCCTGGGCGGCTTTTCCTCCTCTTCCGTCGTCGTTGCCGCCGTCGCCTTCGTCTTCCGGGTCCGGTGCCGAGCCCAGCGGGACGATCGCGCGGACGCCGGGCGCCAGGACGCGCGCGTGCACGGCGGTTCCTTCTGCCATGGTGGTGTTGTGGCGCGCGCTGTGCTTGAAGAGGACGGCGAGCTGGTCGGCGCGTAGGGGGCGCTTGATTATGATGCGCGTTGGGTTATTCTGTGCGCGTTATGTGAGTAATGGAAGTCGCACTAGCGAAATAAAGAGAAAGGTGTGAGTATTGGAGAACGGGGACAAAAGGGCTTGTTTACCTCATCGACGCGCCAGGGCAGGTCAAAGTACGCCAACGTGTCAGTCGTGACATCTGTACGGCGGACGGCAGACGGCGTGGCATAGCCGTCATCGTTTTCACGGGCACCAAATTCGAGATCGAGCCCGCCCGCATCCAGCGGCACAAGCCAGAGGCCCGGCCGCCGGTGACCGCCAGTCTCGTCAGTGCACGCCGCACAATGTTTGTGGTAGCAGACCAAGCAGTTGGTCGCGTTGATGGGGCGTGCGTAGCATTTGCAACATGCCCACAAGCGCGGCGTGTCAGTAGGACGACGTGAGGGTGGTGCAGGCTTGCTGTCGTCTAATTGCTTGCCTGTACCGCGTTAGAAGTCTTCCTACTCTTGCCTAGGGCGCCATGGTTTAGTTACTTTGGGACAGGCTAGCAGAAGACTGCTGCTGTTCTCCAGGAGGTGAATGAGGCAAGGGGTCTTCTGTCTTTCCACTGTCCAACCTGATGTCTTGGCTCTTGTACTCTGCATCCTCTTCGTCCTCGAACATGCTCGGCTCGCCGTAATCATCCTCTGTCGTTGAGGCAGGAAAGAACTTCCTAAATTTCCGGTTAGTATCTTGTTATTGATATAGCAAATAGTCACTTACGGAAGCAGTGATTGATATACGAGCGCATTCTGGTCGGAGTAAACGCAGAAAATGACCCGTTCTAGCGCATTCCCCTCCCCTGAGTTCAAGAACTCCCGAACAGTCCGGACCGCTATTTTGCCCGCTTCATACGGAGGAAACGAGTAGCCACCGGCGCTCATACAAGGAAAGGCGACACTCTTCAGATTGTTTTGCACGGCAACCTCTAGAGCATTCCAATAGCAGAGCGCCAGTAAATCGTTGTAGTCGGTGCCGTCACCCCTAACCTGGTAGTAGTAAGGCCTGACCGCATGCAGGATCTTGCGGCAAGAAAGCTTGTATCCGTCCGTTATTTCAACACTGCCAACATCGCAAGGCCCGATATCGTTACATTCCTGAAGAAGCTCTGGGCCAGCAGCCTGGTGTACATGGAAGCTGATTGAGTCCGACGTGCCTTTGCTAAGGTTAGAGTTCGTTGCGTTGACAATTGCATCGACTTCCAGCTTGGTGATGTCGTGTTGTATGAGCGAGACTTTCTTGTTGTATGCCTCATTCGGTGCGAAGGCCGGAACAAAGTTCGGGAAATGTTTTGTCGACGGCTCAACAAGTTTTCCGCTACTATAAAGCTGGCTGACGTTTGGGATGTCTGACAAGGCCTTGACAGAGCCCATAGAGGCTTGTGTCCCTGCAGCGAGGCTTTTGGCAAAGGCTTTCGACGCCGCATTCGAGTTGGGCCCAAATATAAGGCGACATAGCTCTGGTCTCCCCCGTACGAAGTACTTGTGGAACCAGCACACGGGGGATTCTGTTGATGGTTGTGTTTGCAAGGATTCGTGTTCCTTCAAGAGAGTTTGCAGGAATCCGTGCTCTTTCAACTCGGTGGCGAAGGAGTCATAGTCATACAGGCCGAACACACCTGGTAGGATCTCCTTAACCAAGCGCTCTTTGTCAAGGACCACAATAACGTTGCCGTCTCTAGACCAGCGTATCACCTTTCCATTCCCTTTTGGAGGCTTAAGTATGCTATCGAACAGTCAGTTTCTCATTTCCAATGGATATGAAGAGGGTAGGCACACGTGACAAGCTTCTGGATGAAGGGTTTATCATTGTGCTCGGCAATAGCTTCATCAGTAACCTCGGCAGAGGCTGGATCTTTGTGCTCTCTAAGTCCAAAGCTCTCGATTGGTGTTAGCTGAATGCCTGGCAGCTGTGATTTGTCGAAGTATTTCAAAAAGTGATTAGTGTCAACTTTAGTACGGAACTTGGCGTATCCCAAAAGAGCCTTTGTCCGTACAAAGTAGAACTTTTTCAGTCCAGATTGATTATAGAAAAATGCTTCCACCTCGTCGTCAGTTGTTTCGTAAGTCATCCTGGTTATCTGCAGGATATTCGCATGATAGCCGAAATCTTTCTCGACTGCTGACGTCTCTGCGGGTTGCTCTGTCATTTTTGGTGCTTGTTCAGTAATTCCATCAGGTGCGGATACAGCGGTATCATCAAAGCCTTTGCCGGTGTGATCGAATGGATTAAGGATCTGTTTAATACGTGCCAACGGGGTCTCCTCAGGTGTCGGCGCCCTAGGTTTTGAAGGCACTGCTGCTATCCTCAGCCTGTCATGGAGGATTTCAAGCTCATGACAGAGCCTCCGGAGCTCGGTGTCCCAGTTTGTGAACTTGGACTCGGCTGAAATTGGTTCAGTGATAGCCATTTCAATTTCTTTAAAAACGACCAAACATGAGCTGACAATCTCTTCCGTAGCAGTGAGTCCCTCTCTCGTCTCCAAAGATGTTGCATCTTGGAGCGCAGGATTTTCGAACCTTTGTCGGAGCTCTTTCATTGTATTGCACGTGGTCTCGACAATTCGTGCAGTCTCATCAACAACACGCCGGCCGTCAATGGTAAGGATATCCCGGAATCCATGAAGCGCTCCCGTAAGCCAGACCCCTACTTCCAAGGTATTAGCGATAGCTGAATCTATGTTTTGCGCCATAATTGTTGCAAGCACTGATGGCTTTTCGTTGTCGTCGGCAACCGAAGCCAGCAGCTCCTGGTTAATAGCCTCTGAGGGGTCTGTCTGCTCTACAACGCGCAGCACACAGTCGTCGAGATGCTCATAGAACTCTTGGGCGTTGGAAAAAGTGACGGAGCAGATAGAGCAGGTACCAACAGCGTTCTGCGTCGAAGCAAAGCTTTCGATAGACGATGGAGACTTCTTACGGCTGTTAGGCGGCACCTGTTCGACACCATGCACCGAAGTCAAGTGCCGCTTGAAGACTTCAACCCGGTTGAAGCTCTTCTCCGCTGCAGAGCCAGAGCCTGGGCAGAAAGCGCACACCATCGTGCCCTTGTAGTGGGTCATAGTATGCCGGTTCCTGTCGTATTTACGCGTGAAGCCCTTGAGGTGGTACTCGCAGCTCGCGATAGGGCACTTCTCAGGCCGTTCCGTTTGGTGCGTCGACATATGTGCCTTGAGGTCCTTGGAAAACTGGCCACAACTCTCCACGGGACACAGCTTGGCCAGGGTACAATGAGAAGGCCCGAGGTCGTGACCGCATTGGATGCAGATAGTATAGATAGCAGTGCTCCAGGGGCCTTGTTCGCAGTTGCAGCAGTAATATGCGGTCGGAATGACGGCTGCTTCTTCTTCCACGAGTTGAATCAACCTTCTCGTTTCACCTCGAATCCTTTCTTGGTTCCATGCGTCGTCCTTCTCAGCGGAACTTGCAGAGAGGTGAAGCAATATTGTCTTGATCTTTGAGGGGCTGTCCTTTTCATGTGGCAGCCCATGACGAAGGTCAAGGAAATCAGTCCCTTGTATGCGAAGTGTCCGGAAAGCATCCTGCCATTCTTCGGAAAAGTTGTTGACGACCAGCCACGAAATGACACGTTCTAATGGCCAGTCTAGACCTGGACCGGAACGGGGACCAACTGTTGGGTCTTCTGAGACTTCCAGCAGCATACTGACTAGTCCACATAGTCTCTTCGCTTCCTCCAGTTCAACCTGTGAGTCCCAATCTAAACTCTTCTCACTGCACTGTTCGGCCATTTTAGGAAGTAATTCAGCGCGTAGCATGGGCCCATACAAGAAATTCTCAGGGCTTTTACCAATATCAAGGAACTTGGATCCAGATATGTCCAGTGCTTCGAAGGCCGCTTGCCATACTTTTGAGAATTCATTCTCGGCAAGCCATGAAAGAACCAGGTCAAGAGGCCAAGCAGTACCTTCATCCGTAGACGATGTTCTGCTTTGGAACGACGGAGCCATTTGCGAGCTAGACGATTCTTGAGAAGAGTTGTCTCGTCCGATCGAAGCGTCATTGCTGGCGATAGATTTCTCTTCCTCAGATTGATCGTATTTTGGTAATGCAAAGGCGGCAAATTTCTCTAGATGATTGGCGATGTGGTTCTGGAGATTCCCAATAGCGGTCGCATCCGCAGAGCAAATAGGACAGCACTGCCGTGTATCGATAGCAGATGTCTCCGAAAAATTCACTACGCTGTCTATTTGTTGCTCGGGCAATTCGTTCGCATGGGCGTTCAGCAAGTGGCTTTTAATACCTGTTGGACTGGCAAAAACAGCTTCCGTGTGAAATGGACAGCGCCACAATTTGCGATGCGCTGAGCTCTCATGCTCTAACCATTCTCGGCGACTGCGGAATAGCTGATGAGGGTTGGTACAATCCTCATAAGTGCAGACGTATGGTTGCAAATCTTGTAACAGGTGCGATCTGGTGAGAGTCAGCCTATGTCCAGGTCATGCATGGAGCATGCAAGATTACCTCCAGGATCTTTCTCTTCCATATCTTGCAGGACAGATTACAAAACAGTAAGGACACTCGAAATCTCTTTCCCCAGTCGCGGACCTAGGCGGAGGTGGAAGTTCAATCCCTTGGCCACTAAGATCCCTAGCTGTGGTAGCCATTGAAGTAACGGATTGACTATCAATCGCCTCATCGAGGGTGCGATGGTGTGCAGTTGCTTCGGTCCCAGATAGCAAAGTCTTTGGTTTGGCCTCGCTTGCCGGCACCTGCGGAACCAAGTTCACGTTAGCATCACCTACCTGTGTCTCCGCTAGATGATTCGGTTCCGGTCTAGGTGTCGGTTCCGGTATCGTGAGTTGTGCCAGAGGATCTGCCAGCCCAGTCCGTGATGCGTTGGCAAGTTTGTCACGATGCTTCCTCCAGTATCTAAATTGCTGACGTCTCCTTGTGATGCTAGTGCCCAAACGATCAAGGAGATACTCAGCACAAGCGGAATGCTGACCTGGCTGACCTCTCCGAAGGTGGTCAATAGCTTCTTGAATATGTTTTTTGTCATATACAGCGTATTGGGAGAACAGGTCAACTCCAGTCTCCTGGTCGACTGGTCTGAAAGTTGCAGCTTTGAGGGAACGAGTGTGGACGGTTGGAGTCCGTATCCTAATGGACAGCCTGTAGAGGTTGTTGATTATGTCGATGAACTCCATCATTCTTTGCTGCAGTTCCGTCATTGGACGTGTCTCGTCATCACTATCGCTATCGCCACCTTCTGATGAAGCAGCTGAAGAAGCGACCGAGGAGTCATCGTCACTAAAATCGGCAGAGGCTGCTTGCTGCTCGTAAGGCAACCTCTCTCCAGAAACAACTGCGACGGCTGATGCCTGTCAATACTCATCTAGTAACATCGGGATCTCAAAATAATCGCACCTTCGATGAGATTGCCTTCCAGCTCTCGAAGCAACTTCAACACATTTGACTGGAGTAGAGGTGAATCACGTAATCGGTAGTCTAGTGAGCTGTGGCCCTTTTGCTGAGCACCGAGATTCCCGGCCCATACTTTGAACCGGCCAAATTCATCTTCGAGGCCGACCGGGCTGAGAAGCTCTCGGAAGCCGGCGTCGGCCTGCTCAAGGTGGGTAGCAAGAGAGCGAAAGACGCGGATACAGATGTTGGTCTCATCCTTGATGGCCGTAGTGCTGATCGCTGGCTCTGTCCACGTACGAGATGGCGGTTTGGGTTGTGGTCCGTCCGGATGTGTGCGGAGGAAGGTGCGATCAGGGTTTGTGGCGGTCGGAACTCTCCATTTGAGTGCCGACGGCTCCTCATCGTCCTGTTGCTTGTCTTCCCGTTCGCTGGACATTTCTTGAGTCACCTCGTCTTGATGCTCTCGATGCGATGTTTCCGATACCCTCTCCGACAAGGCCCCCCACTCCAAGGGTTCTGCGCTCTCCGCGCTCGTCGAAGTCTCTGCAGGGAAGCGGTCTCCATGGGCTGCGATGTGCTCATCCATAGAGATTTTGTCGAAAGAAATCCGACAATGATTGAATTGCTTGCTGGTGCTCGATGGCAATGCACAGCCTCGCTTCGTGGCCAGTGGATCCTGGCAATTGCGGCTGAGCAACTTTCCGCCCCATCAGCGCGTCACTAGAGAAATCTCTCTCAGGCTGCAGGAATACAGCTTCATCGGACGCTCGCTCCAGAACAACTGCAGTCCCCGCGGCGCAGTACGAGCTTGGCCTGATCTACGCAAAGAAGTGTCCTGGTGTGTTTTCTGTCGCGTGCTGCCGGTTCCACGTCGATCGTCCGCCGTTCTTGACCCCTCCCGCCAAACGCATCCCTGGCTTCATCCAAGCGGGCAACCGCCCATGGCAGAATAACCTAAGGTAAACAACTTCAAATGCACAGCTTTTGCCCCAATCATACTGACAGGGCAGCATTAAAGCTTACACTCCAGTTCCCGAAGAGAGGCCTGCATGGATGTTCCTGACGTCAGTCGATGACTGTTCAGGACACTGTTGGCTCGGCGCAAGAAGGCTTTTGGCTCTTCTAAGAGTATTCCCTACCCCCTGAGTGCGAATCTGGTCAAAGTTTTATAGATCAGATTTGACTGGCTCGATTGGGCCTAACTGAAGCATGAGCGGTGTGGAATTGGCTGGCCTAGTGCTGGCCGTACTGCCCCTTGTCATTCAAGCCCTCGAGGACTATAACGAAGGTCTCGACCCTATCAAAGCGTTTATA
Organism: Aplosporella prunicola CBS 121167; assembly: GCF_010093885.1. Taxonomy (NCBI): domain Eukaryota; kingdom Fungi; phylum Ascomycota; class Dothideomycetes; order Botryosphaeriales; family Aplosporellaceae; genus Aplosporella; species Aplosporella prunicola. The sequence continues at coordinate 274,326 of NW_022983538.1, forward strand.
CGTTGGGAGCGAGAGCTTCCTTCGTTCATACGCAAGTTACGAAATCAGCATGTACAATACGAGTTGACGCTCCGCCTACTACTTACTCCCATCACCACCGAGTATGAGTTGGCTGAGATGATTACAGACCCCAGTGGGGATTTGTGGAAAGATCCTGAAATGGCTATCAAGCTCGAGGAGAAGCTCGGTGAAGCATATCAGGCTTATCAGGGCACAATGACTGACATTGATGCCATTATGAAAAAGATCGCTAGCAAGCTTGATCTCAACAGAGACCCTACAGTGCTCAAAGTAAGTTCGTCTGTTTCGTTAATATATCCCAGTTGTTTTCTCTTGCTCTGGATCCCGATCATTCATGATGAGCACAAAAAAATGGCTTTAGAGTAGCAGGTTACTATTCTCTCCCAGTGGGGCAACGATTTGGTTAGATGGAGTAGACCATCATCAAAAAATTAAATACGGTATATGTGCTAACAATTATGGATAGATAAAGCGGAATGACCTCGAAGCTATGCTTGCAGCTAATCCACGGTCAAAAACGGGTCAACGTTTTGAGTTCACAAAACGAGCGAAATTTTCCATGAATAAAAAGAAGATCAAAAGCTTATTGGACGAACTTGATGAGTGCAATAAAGAGCTCGAAAGATTTACTGAGAAGAGCGAGAAGCTGGAGCCTTACCGAAGAGCCTCAAAGCCATCACTTGCTCAAAAGATTCAGAAGATCCAAAGCTATGCTCGCACCTTGCATTATACGCTGCTCGAAGCTTTCAGCTGCTCTTGCAGAGACTCGCACTGCACGAACTTACAACTCGAGCAAAGGGAGCTTGGCTTGAAGTCTGGAGTTCGCAAGACAAAAGGTGAACCCGAGACATTTACTATATCTTTTACCGACAAATCTTTGCCATTCGTCTGGCAAGAGGCGAGAATATGTTTCTCAGAAGAGATAAAGGATATCTCGGCTGGCTTTGGAGAGTTGAACTTAAGTCCCAGGTAAGTCAAATTTTCATGCTGAAGTTCTGCCGGGAGTACGAGAGGATATAAGCAATCATGTCGAGGTATTGTCTTGGGCTATCACCATTATTTCGCATGGTTCCCCAATCTATCCCAAACAACTTCAGCAGAACCGATCCGCGCTTCATATACTCAACCTTGAAAGAGACATGCTGATCCAAACAGGTTCGGTCGTAGTGTCAGCTTCCTTACACCTCCGCCAACTCCCCAGTCTTTACATCGGAGAAGCTCAAGCGGCGACAGTACATCCGAGAAAAAAGAAGTCAGAGATCTTTGCTCTACATTTCGGACTTTCGAGGCTTCAGAAAAAGCCTATATTTCTTTTTCGTTTGAGAAAGGTAGACTCTGGGGCGGTCAACCTGTTCCTCCAACCAGCCTAAAACCGTTTCGATCTGCTGAAGCGGTTACGCTGGAAGATCTTCTTAATGGAGTTGCCAAATCCCGTCTCAGCAAAAAGGAGCGTTATACTCTTGCAGTTACTTTGGCATCATCCATTCTCCAACTTCACGCTTCGCCATGGATCGGCGATCATTGGAGCAAGCGAGACATCATATTCTACCGTACTATATCCAACACGCCGCGTACTATCGACATCGAACGTCCACATGTAACGCAAAAGCTGAAACCGAATCCCATTCAGAGCAATGGGAAAGCCTTCATGAATAAGAACACAACCCTTCTTGCTCTTGGAGTTTTGCTACTGGAATTATACTTCGGACAATCATACGAGGACCAACTGGGCGTGAGCTTTGACGAACAGATGAATACGTCGATGGCTGTCTGGGCAAATGCTTATGAATGGTACCAAACTGAACAGGAAGATTTATCGGCTGCTTTCCAGGGAGCCATTGCGCATTGCTTTCGATGTTTTGGAGACCCAAGCGCTAGTCTACAGGATCCGCTTTTCTTGCAAGCGGCGATAGAGCAGATAGTTCTGCCGTTGCAAGACGAGTTGGGGCAATTTTTGGGTCGGTCTTTTGATTAAACAGTGCAAAGGGCCTGGTCTTGAAGAAGGATGATGATTAGACGAATGATGTTTGGCTTGCTGGTTCCAGGCCGATGATAACGACCGATCTAGAATATATATACAACCTATGGAGAGATGGCAGTTTCGTTCTGTGTTGGGAGTGTTAGCAGCCCGTAAACGCTAGTAGGCTTAGTCAGCCCGACTGCCTTATCTTCGCCGATAGGATCTCTCGCTTGTTCAATCAACTCTCGTTCGATTTAGTCTTCGACGCTCTGAGAATCCTATGTCCGGGACGAAAGCCCAAGTCTATCGCTGACAAAACTATTGAAGGTCTGCAGGAGCTCTCTCGGTCCAATCGCAGCCCAGCCAAGGAAAGGAATGTAACCACGCACAAGGCCCACGACCTCATCCCGTAGAACCGTCTGCCTCCCAGGCGGATAAAGCGACACATCATCGACTTGATTGTTATCACCCTTTGTCAGGACATGCTGACTACTAACCTGTAAGCCACTGGATATAAAACCCACAACCAAACCTCAAATCCACGGAGGTAGGTAGGTAAACTCACACGAACTTCTCACTTCCAAGCTGCTGTTTCCAGTGCACGCGAATGGCACGATGCACCATGGGCAACTCACGACCTTTAAACCACACCACAGGGATGTCGCCCGCGCTGATCACGGGCGTCCGATTCCAGAGGAATAGGATGTCTCCCCGATGAAATGCCGGGGCCATGGACTCAGAAACGACAACGACAATAGGGGAGGAGGAGTCAGTGAGAAGGGACAGGGCTCGGTAGAGCATGAAGGAGCTGGTCATGGCTAGGAGGAGGGGCAGGAGGGAGCTAAGGGGGAGGCGCATCGTTGGGGTGGTGTCATGAGGATCTTTGTCGACGGTGAGGCTTACTGCGGCGTAAGTATGTGGCCATCTACATATGTTCTTACGGTCATGCTCACGCATCAAGTCACAAGGTTGGTGGAGGGTCTTGGGGGCCGAAAAGCCACCATTTGGACCAAGGCGCAGTGCGCGTAAGCATGAGCGGCCCCCAACTCTGATCCCGGACCCACCACGCGGCTGCCTTGCGCAACGACACTTAACACACCCCGCGAGGATCTGGATTATATTGACCTTGCCGCCATGTTGCAGGCCCTTCTTGATCCTTCGTGCTGTTTCAAGAGACGCGCTAACCGCCGTACCTGCTTCTGTCCCTGTTGTCCACCTACGCCGTAGTTAGCCTCAGCTGCGGTCACAAGACAACCAATCCTCAATACCACAACCCAAAAAAATCTCGCTTTTCAATCCTATCTCTTTGGCACAGCCATGGCTCCACCAGATCTCAGCCCCCTCAAACAGCCCATAGCCATACGCCCCGAGCACATCGCCACGAGCCCCACACGTCTGCGCGTCAAACAACGAGACAATGCGCTGCACAGCGGGGACTTCAGCATCTCGAAGGAAGAGACGAGCTTCTCGGGCGGGGCGAACAATGCCGGCGCATCAACCGAAGCGCCGCAACCCAGCAAGCTCTTCACCGTCGACGGCAAGCTACTGTCCGTCTCGCAGCGGCGCATCTTCTACGACGCATCCAGCCTGCCGCTCTTCGAGGTGTGCCGCAAGGCCCTCGGCACCACCTGGTATGTGCAGGTGCCTGGGGCCGGCCGCGACGGCGCAGATCTGAGGCTCGCGGAGCTAGCGCCTCGCTTCAGTGCTTTCAAGGATAACCTTGACCTCTATGTGCGCAATGCTGCTGCTGATGGCGAGGATGCCTTCCTCGAGGTCCGGGGCCAGGATATCTGGAAGTTGCGCACGAATGTTTATGTTGATGGTAAGCCGGTTATGACGGTGAAACGCACGGATAAGCTGGCTGTTTATGTGCTGGGGAAGCACCTTGAGTGGGTCGTGGATGTGGCGGAGGGCATGGATTTGAGTTTGGTGAGTTGAGTGGTTTTCGTTTCTGCCTTGGTTGGTTGGTCGAGGATGGTGCTAACGATGTGCGGTGGCCTAGGCTTCGGCAATTGTAGTTGTTATGGCGGCTACAATGTACGATAGCAACATAACAATGCCGGTGTCTAGAAGTGCGGGTAAGAGTGGGGGCGGCTAGAGGCAGTGCCCCAGGTCAGCACGGGGTAATTGTTTTAGTGGAGATTGCACTGTTCAACGTTGGTAAGACGACTCACCTGTCAGAGGCAGCACCACTTACACGAAAATAAGCTTTTGGATATGATGCTTTTGTAAGAGTATGGCTGAGGCAACGAGGAAAACAATGGCGGAGGTATAGTAATCACTTCTCTTTCTTGGCTCACCATCATCTGCAACCACTGAACAAACATACGTACTTGAATTTTGTTATGATATTGTTGGTGGCAGTACATGTTGCTAGGCGGGTAGGTACGGAGGGCCAAACAACAGTCATTTTACGAGGAAGCCAATCAGTTTGAACTTCACTTAGGAATACCATCTTGCGGCTCCCGAAGGAGGCTCAAAGGGAATGCTTACGTTGGACGAAAGTATGGGACGAGCTCAACACATTCGGGGGGCGAAGTTGAGAAGACCGAGATACTTGAGCCAAAGATGCAATTTAACGAAAGCAAAGGTTGGAGATAAAAGAGCCTCATCCTCGACCATCGGAGGTCAAACTCAGCAAGCGCAAACAGTCACTCCTTCAATCACAGTCATTCATTCATTCATTCAACAGTCACTCACTCAATCAACAAACCAGCCAACGGCTTCCACTTTTTTTCAATCAATACCACCAGTACCACTTCAACAGACCAAACCAAACCAACCTTTCAATCAGCCAAAATGGTCGCCATCAAGTCTATCGCTATCTCCATCATCTCCGTGATTGGCCTTATGCAGGTGCGTAGCCCAATCCCTACTCAACTCAACTCCACACCCCAACACTGACATGACGAAGATGTGCCCCGCGCCCGCAGCAATTGCCGGCGCCGTAGCCAGGACCGCAGTCAGCGCCGGCGCCAGGAGCGCCGCCAAGGGCGCCGCCAACGCCGGCAAGGAGGCGGCCAAGGACGCAGCCAAGGGCGCCGCCACGGACGCAGCCACGGACGCGATAGACAATAAACTGGATGACAGTGATGACAGTGAGAGCAGCAAGCGCAGGGTGCGCCGCGCCGACTTCCTCAACGACCTGCGCGCGCGCTCCCTCCCCGCCGGCGTCTCGCAGCAGAGCTTCGACACCTGCGTCCAGCAGATCGTTGACCAACACTCCAAGCAAGGCATCTCGGTGCAGGTGTACACCACCGGCAACAGCAACAGCACCGCCACTGCCTGTAAGTTCCTGCCTGGCTTGTTTGCTTTCGTGCGCTGGACAATGATTGCTGATGGTTTTTTTCGTTCTAGCTGTTCGCGCTGATAACGTCCCCGCCGCTTGTATGAACCTGGCTACCGTCTTGTCCGGTAACCCTACTCAGCAGGGCGGCGCCATTCCCATTCCTATGGGCAGCTCCAGCTTGGAGTACCTGAACTTGTCCAAGGCTGAGTTCAAGGAGCTCAAGAGCGCCCTGAAGGCTTCTTAGATTAGATTTTGGGTTGAGAGTCGTGTTGGTTTCACTTCCTTTCTGTATTTTTTCTGTATTTTAGTCGTCAGTTTTATGTCAGAGACCGTATTTATACTCCAAGGTTCAATCTTGCTCTGTGCAGTGTTGCCGATAACCCCTGTGTACGATTAGTTACAGCCTTGCCAGGCTCGTAGCCATTGTGGAGTAATAAATGTGGTTGCCGCAAAAGTAATTTTTTTGTATTTGAGGAGGCAGCGAGTTAGGATTCAGGAGTTCAGTCACGGACACTGAATTTTATTGCAATGTGCTTACACCCTATACAGTCAACAACAAACAGCAACAGTCCATGATAATATAAAAAATAAAAAAAAATTACCATGCTCCTAAAGCGGATAAAGATGCGAAGGACCATGCGGTGGATGAGATGTCGTCTAAAAATCCCTGCCGATGGCGGCACGGCAGCAGCCTAGCTGATCAGCAAGCTTCCAGACCACCGGGTGTGCCCAGCGAGTGGCCCCCAACCTCGTCTTGAGCCGCACAAGCCCCTAGCTCTGCTCAGCCGCGCGAAGGCGTTTTGCCTACCTGATGCCCAGATAGGCAAGCTCACTGACTCGCAGCCCCCAATAGGCAACACGGGACTCCTTTCTCATAGCCGAAAAAAACCACCCCGTAAATCTTCAGCCTTAAGTCTCAGCCTCAAAGTCTCAGCCGCAGTCGGACCCCAAAAACTATTCTAACTATGGGTCGCGGGTGGGTTCGTCGTTCTTTGGGAGGTGTATAATATCCTTTTCCAGCCATGCGGCAGCAGCAGCAGCAGCAGCAGCATCATGATGCCCATGTCAACAACACTGCGAGCTTCGGTGCCGGTCTGCATTCCCCTCGCCTACTTTTGGATATCAGTCTTCGCTTTCTGTGTAGTGGTTTCCACCCCGCTTTCAAGAAGATTCCTTAGGCTTCCGCTGCAGCTAGTCGTCATCGGATTCATATGGCTGTCTTTCTCGACCACGAATCTCTGGGCCGAGCCTCTGGATAGTCTCTGGGGGCTCTTGATGGTGGTCTGGATTTCGCACTCGACCTCGCTCATGTGGTTTGAGCAACCGCTCTCATTTTTTGATTCAAAAGATGAGAACTGCCGTCAACAAACCGCGTTCTGTGCGTGCCGGAGACACAGATTGGTGTGGCACCTCTGGTGAGCAAACCCTTGCGTGGTGAAGCCCAGAGAAAGGTGTGCTGACTCTTGCTGTGTCACTGTAGGAACAATGCTCGCCTGATAGGCACGCCCCAGCAGGTGTCCGGCGTGGCTCCAGCGAAGTCTCCTCGCAACCTGGCCACTTTCGCGCTGGTGCGCATCGGGAAACTCGTTGTCTACGGCCTTAGCACCGTTTACCTGCTGCCACGCGTCTTCCCGGGACCGTTTTCACCAATGGAAGTCTCAGAATTCGACTCCCTGCACGAGACCTACCTCCGGCGCCTGCTACTGCAGACCCAGCATCCCAACCCGGTCACCCTTCGCGAGTCACTGATCCGCAGCATCTGGGCCGTGCTCTGGGCATGGGGAGCCTACGCTCTGATTGACGCCGCGCACGACGCGCTCGCTCTCCTCTTCGTCGTCGTTCTTCGTGTCGATGCGCCGGAGGCCTGGCCCCCGCTGTTCGGCAGCTTGGCCGACGCCTACAGCATCCGTCGCTTCTGGGGTAAGTTCTGGCACCGCGGGATCGTGCTGCCGTATCTGAATTATGGCAAGCTATTCTCGCGGAGGCTGCTTGGCCTGACTCCTGGTTCCACGGCTGACCGGGTATTGCTGTTCTTCATGGTATTCTTCCTGTCTGGCGTGGCGCATGCGCTTGTAGCATGGCAGCTTGGTGATTGCTGCGGTTGGGTGAGAGACATAGCTTGGTTCTGTGGAAACTTTGTGGCGGGCGCTGTCGAGGCCTCCGTGGCGTGGCAGCTGCGTAGTTTTGCTGCCCGGTGCGGTTATACGAAGCAATGGCGGAAGATGAGTGAAAGTGTGTTCGCAAAAGCCCTCGGTTTTGCATGGGTCTTTGCGTTTTTCTTCTGGAGCGTGCCGAAGTGGCAGTACCCTAAGTTGTATTGCGCTATGCAGCACGAGATGGCGCTCCTGGAACCGGATGGAAATTTAGTGTAAAATTTAACATTGAAGCATGATCGGCAACCTTTTAGGATGTCATTATTCCCATACTTCGACCACAAAAAGAGCAAAATGTGTTGAACGTGACTTATCTGTGTAAGCTAAAAGCTGGTTGAGAGCCGTTGAATCCAATTGATATATGCTTTGCCTTCTGCTCTTCACACTATCCTGTATCTTGAACTTTAGATATTCAAATAGAAATGCCGTTGGTCAAACTTTCCAGCGAGAGGGTTGTTGTATCAGGAAACTAACAATCTCGATTGGATGGATAGCCGATAGACCGAATGTTTATACGTGAAATGTTATACATATGTCCCTCTGCACCTGGCAGTTAGTATTTTTACGCAAGAAGAACAATTGACAAGCGTACATACAACGTCGCATCGGCCGAATCCGGTTGGCCCCGCACATTATAGAACTACCGAGGTATAACTGCATTGTCGTCATCGATATCAATAGTGGGTCAACAGTAACTGTATATATGGCGGGCTATGCACTTCAAACATCATTAAAACACCTTTGTTGTGCAATTGAAGAACTAGGGAAATGTCCAACTCACAGCTATCAAGCGACCTCAGTCTTGACGCCTCCAAATTTGATTATGCAAAAATTAGCAAAACAACGGCCCAGTTCAATGAGGCACTCATTCAGAAGCTCGAGAGCGGACCAAAATGGTACGAGGTAGGTGTAAATGGGACGTCTCCGGGCGATAAACCCCTACAGATCTTAGTCGGACGCATATCCAATTGCTGAACTATCAACTGCGGCACGTAGGTCGGCGCGGAAAAGTATCGTCAGATGCGCTGGAATGGGGAGACACCTTTGCCCAAGCCGAAGGTGATCGAATCAGGCGAGGACTTTAACATTCCCTCCCGCGACTCAGGTCGTGAAATACCGTGCCGGATGTTCAAGCCGGCGGATGGCCAGGTCAAGGGCGTCTTCATGCACATCCATGGCGGTGGATGGGTGCTGCAGGACATAAACTAGTAAGGGATGGCCCAGCTGGTTGTGAGTGCGGGCAGAGCTGATTCGGTGCAGTCAAGATGGCCTGCTCAAGTTCCATGCCGATAATTGCGGGTTGGCAGTTATCAGCGTGGGATACAGACTGGCACCAGAAAATCCCTTCCCCGCCGCACCGGAGGATTGCTTTGATGCCGCTGAGTACTTGGTTGAGAACGCAAAGTCAAAATACGGAGGAGACCTTTGCTTCATAGGAGGGGAGGTAGCGTTTCCAGCTGTCAGCATGCCTTGTAGCCATAATCACTGACAGCGTTTAGTCTGCCGGAGGGCATCTCTCCGTCCTCACCGCGCTGCATCTTTTGAAGACCAAGCCGACCTTTGCGCTCCGCGGTCTGCTTCTGCATTTCGGTGCCTACGACCTCTCACTCCTGCCGTCAGTTCATCATTTCGACAAGCCTCTGGTGCTGGATAAGCCCATCATTGACCACTATCTTGAGGCGTTCGTGCCGAACACTTCGCTGGCGCAGCGACGAGACCCATCAATCTCGCCATTCTATGCTGATTTGCGCGATTATGGTAGAGGGAAGCTGCCACCTGCTCTGTTCACTTGCGGCACGGAAGACCCTTTGCTTGACGACTCGATGATGATGGCGGCCAAGTGGATGAGCGCTGGTAACGATGCGGTCGTGCGGATTTACACCGGGGCGCCGCACGGTTACATTCTTTATCCACCTGGTGCGTGCGAATCAGTGGAGGAGGGACTGGAAGCTGCTCGGCAATTCATTTTGGAGAAGTTGTGATGATTGTGTAATAGTCTGTCACCGCGAACCAAGATCAACTGTCTAGCAAGACAGACACGGACATCAGACCGATAAGCAGACGTGGTTGTACTCGTATGAGCGCATGTCAGGGCGTTATGAGACCTAGCAAGTCATGTAGCAATAGACCGCCAAGTCAATTTGACGCACTGTTTGTCTTGGAACTGACAAGAGGGCCTTAAAAGAGTGGGAAAAATCTTTCAAGGCGTGACAAAAAAGGTTCCGTGAGTAAAATGTTTGCAAGTCACGGTGGTCACCATCGTCATGTTTTGAAACGAGTTTGTCAAGGATGGGTCTCCATTGTACCTATCCGGACAAGAAGTAAATAATCCCAAAGACTTGAAAGCCGGTGTTAGGGAAATATCAGCTCCGTTTTCAGGTAATAAACCCTTGAGACCTCGAAGAGAGTTCAACCAGCTTCCCGACACCCTTCAATACGACTTCTCAAGAAAGATCGTAGCTCGCTTGCGACATCCTGATACCGTCGCGGTCGTGCCCTCGATGTCGAAAGTATGACGTAATGCGTCGATCGTCGAATGTGCAAATTTCACAACGGTCGTTCCGAAAAGTGTGTTATGGCCCGATGATTGTTGTACTGCTAGGATGTGGGATTGCAGTGTTCGAGGAGGCGAGGCGTTTATTTGCTGGATGACGTATTAGCTTCGAGCTTCGAGCTGGTGCGGAGCAAGCTCAATTGAGCTTCGAGAGGAAGGACAACATACCTGCGGGCTCTAGTCTTTCTTCTCTTACGCTTGAGGCGTCGTACGCGCTTCTTTCTCCACTTCGCTCTCATCTTCGATAGCGAATTGACCTGCTGAAAGTTAGTGTCTGGTGCCGCGGATGAGGTTGCTCTTCGCCAGCAGCGGCGGAATTGTTAGGACAACGTCCCAACGCTTCCATAGCCACAAGCTGGACAAAAGACTGGCGAATCTGACATACTTCGTTATTGGAGATGAGTGAGTTGGTGATGGAAGGAAGTTGGTCTCAAGCTGCTCAGCTGTGTTCTTGTGCGGTGCTTAAGCGAGCCTAACCCTTTAGGGTATGGTATCGATGATGTAAGCCTAAACCACAACACCGACCACACCGCCAAGAGACGCGGCGAATCTACCAATTGCATCGCATGCCTCGGACCGACTAACGATTGATATTTAGTCAATTGCCCGTTCAGGTGGTGGAGCGCGTCGGCGCGGTGGTCGAGAATGGCGCCGGCAGAGAGTGGCCGTGACGATCTGGTGGCCTACCTAGACGTGTGGGTGGCATTGAGCGAGGAACATCTGAAGAATCAAGGTCCGTGAAGTTAAGAACTGTCTGATGGGGACACAAGTACTAAATTCGTGTCTTTGTTTAGTTTTCACACGGCTAGACAATGTGCACTTGCTGGTGTATGCGAATGCGGAGTTCTCTGTTGGCAGAAGTCCGAAATGTCAACATGGGTAAGGATGCACCAGAATGAAGACATTAGTGGCGCATTCTGACCTACATAGCATCAGCCAACTTTCCGACCCAACTATCTCAAATCAGCACATCAAGTTTCATTCCATTGTGTACGACACTACCGAGACCATAAGCGTGCCGCCATTGGTTTACGCCGAAAATCGATCGATGAATGGCACCTATCTGCAGAGATTCGTTGACCCGACACGCGACTTCCATAAAGAAGGTAATGTTCGCAAATATTCGCAAAGCATAGCCGACATGAATGAGTCTGTTCATGGACGAGTGCGGCCTCCTGGACGTCTCATGGACTCAACTATGGGAGCAACTCTGCTCGACGAAGAAGATGAACTCTGGGTCAATCCCCGTTTGATGCTCAACTACCATGTCGCGCCAAGATTTCGGAAAACTCCAGATCCCTTAGAGAGAGAACAGAGCGATATGAAGGTAAGACTTAGCAGGCTAATCTCGGCGCACGCTGACTCGGCTGTCAGTGTTTTGCTGGACATTACAAGATCACAGGTCGAAAAATAGGATCAGGTGGTCATGGTAACGTCTATGTTGCACTACACCGAAGGTCTCAGCGGCAGCTTGCCTGCAAAATCCTCGACCTTGAAGATCCAGACGATAGACATACTCTAGCGCAAACGCCAGAGCGCTATGAAACGTCACGTACGGCCAACGGTTTTGCCAGACATCAAAATGCTGGTGACAAAGACCCAGCAATAGACGCAATGCCCATGATTACTACCGACCAGCAGGCGCACAAACTCAAGGAACAACGACGACAACAGCCAGTGTTTAAAGCCCTTCGAGAGTGTAAAATTCTGAAAGACCTTGACCACGTACGTATTCAATCGGAATTCATTTGTGGTACTTACTGATGATTGATAGCCCAATATCATCAGCCTCGAGAAGGTCTATCATAGCCCTTCTCACATGTTAGTTGAGTCTGGACATTCTTGATGTCACTTTGCTCACAAAGTTACAGATACATCTTCGAAGAAATGATCACGGCTGGAGATCTTTTTTCCTACATCGAAAAGAGGGGAGCCGGCGAAATGCCTCCCATTGAGGCAGCTGTGATTGTTTGGCAAATCCTCAAAGGCCTTGAATACCTGCATGACCGAAACATTGTACACCGAGATTTGAAGCCGGACAATATTTTATTGACGTCCACCAAGCCAGGCGCTAGAATCGTCATCGCAGATTTCGGAGCAGCTCGGTATATAGATCGTCCGGAACCACAGAAGCCGACAGACACGCCAGCAAAAAGGATGTTCTCAATCGTGGGGACTGTTGAGTATACTGCACCGTGTGTGAAAGTTGCTACGTGAATGTGAATTAATCGCTGACTCTGAAGTAGGGAGATTTATCAGAAGAAGGGATACTCGATGGCAGTTGACATGTGGTCCTTGGGATGTATCACTGCATCTCTCTTGAGCGGAGATGTCATATTTGTCGACCGTCTAAAAACAGGCTTCAATGATAATCCACTTGGTGTGGTATATCCATTAGCCTCTGTCTGCGACCTCAGTATCTTGGATACCGATGGCTTCTGGAAGTCCATTGACCACAGACCCAAGGATTTTATTCGCCAATCACTTGTCCTGAACGAATCCGAACGCATGACTGTCAAGCAGGCACTGGGGCATGCGTGGTTCACTCATGACGGCAGAGTCGTCGAGTTTAAAGCAGCTTATCAACGTGCTACCGAAAAATGGAAACCCAGAGGAAAGATATTCAGAGCTGTTGAACAGATCTGTCCCCCGCCGTCTGACTTTGAGGGACATCGTTCATCACATTTTCCACAGGATATTTCTCAGTGCCCTTCGGTCCCTGCGCTAGGAACGGCAGGGTTGCGGACTGCTACTCAACGACTGTCACCTATACTAGAGGAACCTGAAACACTCGGTGCAAGCCCGGCTGGACCGGAGTCGTTCGAGGAGCCTGGCAATTCCATTCCAGTTTCCCAAATGCCGACACTAGAAGACGCATTCCAAGAAGACATGACCCAGCTGACCATCTCTGAGCCAGATCCAATGCAGCTGATACATCAGGAGCAAATTGAGACACAATGTACAGTCTCAACCATAGGCATGACACAACCTGGAGCCGTAGATGAGCGTCAAACAGCAGCAAGTTTCTCACTTAGACGCGAATCCTCTTCCGGGTACAGTGACATCGATGATGTTGACATGTTTGAGGCGGAAAGACAGTTCGAAAGCAATGAGCCAGCTTATAAGAAAAGACGCCTGTCTTGATGAGCTAATGAGGCTTATTTCAACGAGCTGGTGAATGATGGTTGCTTAATCAGGCGTTGCTCCAACTACTAATGATTTTGCTCTTTGTTCCGATCAGCCTCAATATTGCACGGAATAAGTATGTTAAGCTTGAAAATACTTCCTTGACATGAACTGGCACTTGAAAGTAACGTGAGTTGCCTCAGGTCTTCATTACAATCCGATCTCCTTTTAGCGTTGTTTATACCGTTTCTCTCTTTAAGTCGGTAAAATTGCAAACGGTCACGCAAGGTTTAGCCGGATATTCCAACCAACACCCTTTCAGTGTTCGGAAGTTGCTGACCAGCTCAAATTTGATAATAAGTCTTGACTGTGTACCGCAAAAAAAGCACCTTGTGTCCTCCCTGGTTTCGAAATGCCGTCTTCGGAAGGTTGGTCGTTGTTGCATTACTCCAAGTAACCTCCCAAAGCTCCTTCCATCCCTTAGTTATGCTGTCGCCATGTTGTCCATCCACCCAAGTCATTCGCATCTTCTGTTTGTCCTTCGACCATCAAGGACCAGCAATCCATCCAACAAGCTCATTGATCATTCTCGCGTTGCCTCCGCACCTACCACGCCATGGACAACCACAGAAGTGCCATTCCTTCGGCTGCAAGCAGATCCAGCACACGTTCGCCCGACATCCGCGTTCATGTCCACCGCGGTGGCCACAAATCTGACAGATTGGCGGGCCGTCGTTCATCAAGTCGAGTGGGGTGCGGTTTCCTATGGGATAAGCGAGCGTCCAAGGAGGAAGGTTGCCAATGACGGCGACCGCGAAGTTCTGGTAGCCGTACTCGAAGAACTCGCGAGCAGCGAAGGCGGCTAGAAGAGGGATGTTGGTGCCTGTTCGCTCGGACTGGACGGCCACCTCTTTGGGTGAGGGCCAGAGCTGACGATCTGCTAGCATTGGCCATTGCTGGAGTAGAGCGGGGCTGGGGATGATGCGGCCGCGATCGTCGAGGGCTCCGTATGAATGGAGCAGTAGATAATTGTTGATCGGGGTGAGACCAGGCATTTCAGGCGGCGTCGAGGCAACCTCCGAAGTCTTCTGCATCGGGGAGCAGGATGTGCCTGGGTTCTGTGTGAATGTTAGAAAGGGCTCTGATGCTGCGGTGAGGTTGATCGGTCAACTTGCCGTGCTGTCCATCTTGGCTGCTTGTGTGGAGAAGAGGAAGTAGGAGTCCGAAGACCAAGGCGAAGTGAAACATTGAAAGTGGTGATAGAAGGTTTGAAGGTACGTATGTTAGGAGCCAGCAGAGCTTTGTTAACACAAATCAAAGTCTCCAGATAGCCTGATAAGGTTTCATAGATTCTATTTCGATCACTCGGAAAGTCGTCAGTTTGGTGACGATACTGCTTGCTTCATCCGGACAAGGAGTCATTTATAGTCACAAAAGACGTTGTATTTTTTGTGATTACAACAAAGAGATTTTCGTATGTGCAAAGTACAAATATAAGTGCTGCAGACAGTGTCAAATCACAGAGCCGACGCGACATGCTGTCTACCTTATCAATTCGTCTTGCCCATGGCGTGTTTCGCCCATTTCAAAGAAAAATACCTAACCGGCACCTAATTTCAACCTCCCTATGTCCCTAAAGATGAAAGTACTGGACAAGAGTATAATGAAAGAGAATGCCTTTCTCCTGCTTGTTTAATAATCTTAAACCTTAAATTTTCGTCACTGTTACTTACGCTTGTTCAACACGCTAATCTTTATTTTCTTTATTGTTCATAGGATATTGTAAGGGAGTTAACATTTGAGATGATTGTGGTATTGGCTTGAGCCCGTGGTCAGTAGTAATTTACATCCATATCGTAGTCCGAGCAGCTCAAGTATAAACATAAGTACATCAAGTCATACCCTACACTAGTCATCCGGATAGCATTACCGGGGTTCATTATCCATCTGCGGTTGTCAGTCAATAGTACGCTGCTGCGCAAAACTTAGAGTGGGACAATGTTCACCTAGCATCCCGAATTTCGCTCGGCCCGAGCCTTCCTCGACAGCAAAAACATCATGGTCAACGATGATAATCATCAGCAAAAAAAAAAAAGAATGGCGATGCTGGGAATCGAACCCAGGTCGGAACGGCCACAACGTTACGTGACTTTCTTCGGGTCAGTACTTTTTCTTACTGTTTTATGAATAAAGGATGACTCACTACCACTACACTACATCACCGAGAGATGAGAAATTAATCAGAGGGCTAAAAAATATATCCTAAGTTTTGTGGGGGGGGCGTAGAGGGTTGAAAACTATCAGGCTGCTTCGGACTAGTTTGCCCCACCCACTAACCTGCAGTACCTACCAACAACACGAGCACAAATATCTAGTCGAGAGACTGAGCTAGGTTGATATTTGTCGAATGCTTGGCCGGCACTGGTGTCAGTGAAGTGTTTACATCCCCTTGAATGACGGTGATTCTAACCCGAGATATACCGTTTAAATGTCTGCAAAACCTATTCAAACGTCAGATCTCATTTTTCCTATCCTCTCAACCGACTTCTCGTCAACACTCTCATCTCTGAAGCGCTCGACACTCTCAATCTCGAACCGTTTGCGATCTATTGCGTCTGATGCCGATTTTGTCTGCTCCGTGGCCGACGCTTACGGCCTGCCACTAGTCGCCAACGAACGCTGCGGTAGCTGGTATATTCCGTTGGAGCGCAAGTCCGCTAGCGCTTATTTCAAGAGCACCGATGGTCATACCGGAGAATGGTCCTTCAGCCTTCGCAGGCTGAACACTCAGGTGCTTGAAGCCATCGGGAAAACAGATGGGTAGGTAATTCTTTAAACGAACAATTTGAAAAGTATGAGCTGACAAAGCGTGTAGATGCGTGATTGTAGACTCTACAAGGCGGGGCAAGAGTATGTATGCGAAAGACGGTGTTAAAGTGGGAACCAGTGAGATCAGTTACTGATTTTATTTCCTTCAGGGATGCCTGACGCTCTCTCGAAGACGGTACCGATATGGTGTGCAGTTTGGAACAGGTTGCTCTTCCCGGATGTTACAGCTGCTCAGGAGTTACATACGCCTCCGCAGTCCGTTTCCAGATCAGAACACTCACAAATTGAATACCGGCTGGACAACTTCGTGAAACAAGCCCGGGTGAGTGTTGCCGGTGCAAAATAGTCGTCTCATATGAGCATTAACACTGAGAGCAGGATCTCAATCTGGATCTGCCAGAGCTCCGATCACGTATCTCCAAGCCTTTGCGTCCGCTGTGGGTCACCCAAGAATCAGGGCTCCCTGAAGACCAACCGTCCTTCCCTGATTTTCACCCAGTGGTTCTTTGTACCTCTTCACGCCGTGTGCCCGGAGGCGAAGCGTCCGAAGGCGGTTATATCCAAGGCGCCGGTGACGACAGTGAGGGTTGGGCACGAGGTTTGACAGCACCATCATTCTGGGAAAACAAGTCCAGGCTCCTAGAAACACAGGAAGGAGACCTGCCCGAACTGATTGCAGAACTGCTTGCTTCTTCGGGGAGCAAATCGAACACGGCAAACACGGTCTTGATCAAGCCCACGGACTGGCTTTTTGTATGTCCGCTGGAGACACTGCATGGCGTTGCAGTGGACGAGTACGATACTGTGATCAGCTGTGCCGATAAGCCTGACGGAAGGCTTCTGGAGGTTAAGAAGAGCAAATACCTGCATCTCAACTGCGGCACTGGAAAACTTGGGAGCCGGGACCTTCGGAGCGAACTGGTCAAAATCGAGACGTTCGTGCAAACACTCCCGCCTAGTTCAACCTTGGCCGTCGGTTGCCAGACTGGCAAAGATATATCAATCGGTGTGGTGCTGGCTATTCTTTGCCTTTACGTCAACGATTCTGGTAAGTTGCCATTTTGAGATTCCCGGCCAGCTTTACGGTCTTGGTGCTAACGCTGTGGCAGGTGAGAGATTTACTTCCCCAAAAGGGTCGATAGACAAGAACTTCATCCGCCAGCGGCTCAGTTGGATCATGACATCCTTCCCCGCCGCGAGTCCTTCTCGTGCGACGTTGCAGTCCGTCAACGCATTCCTCTTCTCACCACGCACCCACGCACCATCACTAGCACCAAAACCGAACATACCAGCCCCCGCAGCGACGGACACTTCGTCCGCCTTGGCAAATCCGCACGATACCACGAAGCCAAAGCCCCCAAGCAAACCTCAAGACCAATCGCCCATGACGCTCGAAAGCATCTTCAACTCCCTCAGCACAAGCCCCCCAAGCACTCCCTGGAAACTCACCCGCAAACTGACCTCCGCGCTCCCCACCATGCCCTCCGGCACCTTCAACGGCCACGCGACATTCACTCCCCGCGCAGCGACCGCAACACCCTTCACGGCCGAGTATCTCTACAGCGAAGAAGGGACGTTGCAGACAGACACCGGGCTGGTCATGATCGCGCAGCGAAAATATATCTGGCGGTACCGGCGCGCGGCTGCGGGCAACGCCGATGACGACGGTAGCAGCGTTGCGCGCGAGGGCATCAGCGTGTGGTTTGCGGGCGAGGACGGGGAAAGCGCAAACGGGTTGTTCGTGGAGATGGAGTTTGCTGGGGATGGGGAAGCGGGTGGTAAGGAGAAGACTATGTGTGCTAAGGGACATCATTGGTGCGAGCCGGATGATTATAAGGCTAGGTTTGAGTTTCGAGAAGACGGGTTTAAGGTCGTGTATGTGGTGAGGGGGCCGAAGAAGGATTATGTGAGCTCTACTGAATATAGTAGGACTTGAATGTATTCATGGATGGGTTGGCTATCTGGAAATTGCAATGTAATCGGGTTCACATGATTTGCTCGACTTCCTTCAGCCTATTGACTGGTGTGGTGTGGTGTGCGGTAACTTCATAAGGAGACCAATGTTCTACGCTCGTACAAGAAACACTAGTTTACACGATACAACTGCAGACAATTTCAAAATGCCGCGACGTAGCCTTTCCAATGCAAATGCTGGAGAAAACCATTTGTCCGTCGTGGTTTGTCCATCAGGGCTGGGACGGGTGCACCGTCACTTTAATTAAGAAATCTTTCCCGAAGACGGAGTCCCAGCTTTTGCTACCTCTCACATACAGACATAGGAAGCTTTTTTTGGGGTATAGAAATGCTCGTTCCACGCCTTCTTGGTACTCGAAATTTGCTGCAGAGGGTCTCTAAAACAAGAATAAATAGAACGCCGTTATCCCCGGACCGAAAGCATGGGTGTATGGAATGCTGAAGCATAACGACCCCCAATGTATGCGTCATTACTCTTATTAGACAGTTCCAGCGATGCTGAGCTCCCGGATCTCCTGCAGCACTTCCTCCACCCTGTTGTCCAGCTGGCCGCTGGCGTACTGGTCTCTCGTATCCGCGTCCAAGTACTGCTGCACCTGCGCCATTCTCGAGTAAGCTTCCGCGCAGAAGCGCAGCTGGATCTTGACCAGCGCCTCGAAGCTGGGGTCGAGGTAGGGAACGCGGAGATCAATGAGCTGGGGCAGCTCGTTCGTCAGTTGCTCGTTCAGCTGGTCATAGGCAGCCTTGGCGAGCTGTTCGTCCTTCTCCGCGCGAGGGAGCTTCGTCGCGTCCTTATCGGGCTTGTCGGTGAGCTTGCGGACCTTGGCGCGCATGGCGTCGTAGTCGGTTTGCTTGTGGGAGCGCTTCTTGATGCCTGGGCGTGTCGTCAGTCAGTGAAACGTAGATCAATGCCGTCGATGGCAGGCGTGACGTACATTCGTTGATCTCTGGGAAATACGCGCAGAACCGTGAGATAGGCTCCAGTACCGTGGTCCTACGATAAAAATTAGTTACTGCACGGCCATAAGTTGCGGATAAAGCGGAGATACCGGTAGGGGCCGTCGAGCGCCTTGATCGTCTCCGCGTCCAGATCCGCCACGGCTTCTTTGTAGCTTCTGCTCACACCGTCTCTCGCGCCGGCATCTCCGTAGAATGCGTCGATAGTCTCTGCGATGCGCATTTGCGAGGCGGTCATGGCTGTATCCTCCGTCAGCACTTCCGACACCTTGGTCCTGCGAGCAGCCATATCGGCGCACCTCTCAGAGAGTCCAGGTATCCCTTAGCCTCTTTCTGCAGCTTGTTGGCGGCTGACTCCATGGTCCTGTAGCGGCGCAGTTCCGTCTCAAAGTCGCGGTCGTTTGTCTTCTCAACGTGGCCCGTCTTCATCATGACCTGGGTCGTCGCCCGGTTGACGCCCTTTTTGAAGCCTGTCCGCAGCCCGCATGTCAGTACCGTGTGCAGTCGGCGGAGCCTGGGGGAGTTCCTGACCGGACCAAGACATGTTGGCGGCCGTGTGTCACTTGGAAACTTGGGTTGAGGTTGGGCGGTCGAGGGGTTGTGGCAGTGGGCCGGCGAAGGGTTCGGGCGTCGTGTATGTCGTGGTGGCGTAAGGCGCGGTCGCAAGCGTGCGCTGGGAGACGGGGAGACGTATATCGATGTGGCTGTGTCGGGAGAGAGTCGTGGGGGGGCAGTGTGTAGGTACAAAGGACTTGGCGGAGGCCGGCTGCGGATGACGGAGGATTGGCGCTCGCTTGGTGGGCTGCTGGCGCCCAAATGGCGGCCGAGGAGCCTGCAAGCGTCGGCATCTCTTCCGAGCTTTCGCTCCCGTCTCTCTCTTCGGTATGGAAGCACACAATAATGTTCTCCCCCCTCGCTACGCGCTCGATCCAGCGCTCGCCGGGGCGCGTCCGTAGCCTCAGGTGTCTGTCCACCGCCTCTCCTCCCGCCCGGCCCAAGGTCATCTTCTCTGGCATCCAGCCCACCGGCGTCCCGCACCTGGGCAACTACCTAGGCGCCCTGCAGCAGTGGACCAAGCTCCAGAATGAAGCTGCGCCTGAGGATACCTTGATCTACTCCATTGTCGACTTGCATGCCATCACCAATACTCAGAGTCCCCATAAGCTGCGCCAATGCCGGACGGAAATGATGGCGAGCTTGTTGGCCATAGGGCTGGATCCCAAACGCTCCACCATTTTCCAGCAGTCGGCAGTATGCGCCCTCCGCATTACGAGGAAAACGAGGGTTGCTGAATGTACATAGGTGCCTGCGCATTCGGAGCTGATGTGGATTCTCAGCACCCAGGCCTCCGTGGGCTACCTCTCGCGCATGACGCAGTGGAAGGTATATCGTCATGCCTACCAAATTATAGAACCGGTTGCTAACATGGGAGAACCTAGAGCAAACTGTCGCTGCCTGAAAACGCCTCACCTCTCGATCCGACTACGAAGGCACCGCTGAAACTCGGCCTATTCTCTTACCCTGTCCTCCAGGCCGCCGACATTCTTATACACCGGTCAGACCAAGCAGGATACCCGACAGAAAACGGTCAATCTAACGGCAGTTTCTAGTGCTACCCATGTCCCGGTGGGTGAAGACCAGCTCCAGCACCTAGAGTTTGCTCGTGAATGCGCCCGCACATTTAATTTCAAATTCCGCGGCAGACCCCTAGTCATGCCTCGCACCATCCTTTGTATGCTATCTCCAAGTTCTCAGCATACAAGTGACTCTGCTAACATTCCTTCAGCCCCGGCGAAGCGTGTGATGTCCCTTGCTGATCCCACGAAGAAAATGTCCAAATCGGACAGTCTTCTCAATTCGCGCATTTTAATCACTGATACCGAAGACGAGATCTGGCAGAAGATTAGAAGTGCAAAGACGGACAGCATCAAAGGCGTCACTTACGACCCTGAGGCTCGGCCAGGTGTATCCAACCTGGTTGAGATACTGTTTAATCTTGATAACTGCGGCGCGAGCTCCTGCGAAGAGCTGGCGAACCACATGAAAGACTATACGCTCTTGTCTTTGAAGCAGCATGTTAACGATGTTGTAAATGCAGAGCTCGAGCCAATCAGGAGCAAGTATAACGAGTTGATAAGCAAGGACCAAGGGAAAGCGTTGGCCGAAATTGCTCACGAGGGCGCACAAAAGGCCTCTGCGAGTGCAGCTGCCACAATGAAGATCGTGAAAGAAGCAATCGGCCTTGACTGAGGGTAGGATTGTCCAAGTATCAAAATAGGTAGAAGGTAAATTTAGATCTTCAGGATTTCCTAACTTGTACAAATGAGAGCATTATTATTAAGCATTACAACAACTATGTAACGTCCGTCACCACGAACAGAGGTCCACTGTCTAGCGAGACAGGTGACGATACAAGCAGTCCCTACAGAGTACTCCTTGTCTGGCTCCCAGCCCGAGTCCCGGGTATGGGTGAAAAGGTCTTAGTGTGAATCTCGGTTGACGGTGAAGGACTTTACCTGTCTCACAGCAGAGCAATAAACACAACAACCGTCAATCTGGACAAAGAGAAGAAAGGCAGGTGATTCACAGCAGTCGCACATGTAGCAATGTAGGTACACTTTTTCTTTGATGTCCATGGCAAATGTTGTAGCTACAGTTGTTGCAGGATGTTTCACCCAAGCTTCCAAAGCTCGTTGGAATACCAAGACTGTCGTAATTGCGGTCCCATTCAGAAACCACTGATACATCAATCTATGCGAATTCTCTGTTTTCCAGCAAGCCTGCTCTCGTTATATTAATCCCCGTCTGGAGGCGCACTAGCAGGAAACACCAACGAGAAAAACCCCAGCTTTCAACCATGAGCACCGCCCCCACCAGTAGTGTTACTGGCACCCAGCTGAGCAGGGGTGCGGACGAAGTCTTCAAAACTAAATTTATGAAACCGGTCTTCGACAATATGATCAAAGGACTAGAGACCTCGATTCGACAAGGATCAGAATTGGTTTACCACCAGCTCCAGGATCTGAAGGAGTACGGCCTGAGGGCTTATCATCTTTTGAGGGAAAAAGATGCAATCGTCTTTTGCCGCACTGCGGAGATAATAGAGGTGCGAGAAGAAAACCAACGCCTGCTAGCCAGGAACCAGGGCTTAGAAGAGTCCAACGAGGGAAAGGACGTGGAGATTCATGAGCTAGGAGTCCAGATCTATGGCTTAGAGGTTTGCAACGAAGCAAAGAACGCAGAAATCGGTCTGCTTAAGAAGCAGTGTTCCCAGCCCCTCCAGGAAGTTGACACCTGCCAGCGTACCAAGGAAGAAGAGTTCCGAGCTCAGGTCTGCGCTTTGGAGGCTTCAGTCTCTCGGCTTGAGGAAGAAAACAGACGCCTCCGCCGGGAAATCAGCCTTGGTCGCTCCGAGACAAGGCATCTCCGCCACCAGCTCAGAGTGCGTCAGTTTAATCGATAGGTACTTCAAGGCTATGCATCGGCGCGGGCCAGTCATCTGTTCCAGTAAGTTCTGGTTCTCTTGTTAGTTTGTAAACGTTGAATTACATCAAACGTAGGGATTATGATGATTATAACTGACCTATGCAGGTTGCGATCTACAGTCTCTGAATATCATACTGCTGCAGCCAAGTTTGAGGGACTATCCAACTAAAAACCTTTGCGAATATGAATGTTATCTTTCTCCGTAGCTCCTCTACAGAAATTTAGCCAACCTACAGTAGTATTGACTAATTCAAAACGGAACGGCGTTAACAATGAGCAAGAAAGCGAGAGTGTGGATGGTTGTGAATGATGTTACTAGAACGTCTGCCTTTACCGCAACCACCCCCTCCCCCTTTTTAACTCCTCTAGCCGCCTATAGAACACAGAACCTTCTACCACCCTCTCCACCCTTCCACAACCTTCCCCCATGACCTCATCCCGCACGCACGGTGCTCACCCACAGCCTATATAAACGCCTCCACCCCCCAGCCAACCTACCCTTCTTTTTTGGATCTCGCGCGGCGGCTGCGGGCTTTTCGCTCGTATGTCGCTGCCACCGTGTCACTCGTATTGCACTACTGCGGGCCGACGCAAACTGCTTTGCTTTTTCATCGCTGTGTCCGGCTTGTCTGGGTCTGTGAGGAAGACGCTGGCTTTGTTTTTTGATCCTTGTTTTCTTTCTTCTCCTCTCTGTGGTGGTTCATTGATGAAATCTTATCTTTGATGGGCCATACTTAAATGTTGCTCTTCAGCGCAAACAGCACAAGGTACCCCATACGTGTAGCTACTGTTCTTTTGCAATGAGAATTGGAATGAGCAATTCCACAAAGAATTATAAAAAAAAACATTTCCTTTTGAACTTCCCTTTCCAGCTAATACCATCGTACAGTGACGTGACAACCACCCATTATCATCAGTCCGTAGCAAACACTCTTGAACCATCGAGCACTCATAGCAGACTGGTCGTACATTCTTCTCTGTTCCGCCGACTTGCTATTCAGCCGCAACACGACTGAGTGAAAGACCCTGGTAACATTTGCCACCTCGAGGAAGTCCTGGAGCATGCAAATGAAGTCAATGTAGCCAGTAACCAGGGGACGAGAAACGATCCATGATTGGTCCCACAAACGCCAAACACCATTGCCCTTCAAAACCACCTCACGGATCCATATCGCAGAGTTGACTCTCACGATTTTGTCGCCGTCAACTCCGCGCCATTCCTCACAACGCCCACAACAGCCCCCGTCTGCACTGTTTCATTCCCACCAGAGCTGAGCCTGTATTCCACCTCGCTCAGACCCTCCATCCACGTTATCCTTGCCTGTGCTGGGACATCCAAGTTGGCTAGCCTCTCTCCCAAAGCCGTTAAGATATCGGCAAGAGCCAAGCCCTTCGTCGTCTTGATTCGATGGATATCCTGCAGACAGCTCCTCACGTTCTTAGTCTCCAGCAGTGTTCTTAATATGAAGTCAACGTCTTCCGGGTGTGGCGCGGCAATGCAGTCGTAGATCGTGGTCTCGGTGATCGTGTCCCGTTTGATTGTTTGCGGATCCTGTGCCTTCTCTCCCGGCTTCTGGAGAGGCGTGCTACTGGCATGGCACGCCTGCAGCACATTGAGCGCACGACGCATGTCTCCCTTGCTCAGGCGCACGAGCGCGTCTGCTGCCTCTGGAACAATTTCTACGTTCTCTTTCTCGATGACTTCGTCGACCAATCGGCGGATATCGGGCTCCTTGAGCGGGCTGAAGCGGAAGCGGGTGCAGCGAGAAAGCAGGGCCGGGGAGAGCTTGTGCGTGTAGTTTGCGATAATGCAGAAGCGCGTGTTTGCCGTGTACTTTTCCATGATGCGACGCAGCGCCATTTGCGCGGTCGAGGTCATGGCGTCAGCTTCGTCGAGAATGATGAGCTTGAAAGAGGCGAGGCTGGATGCGCTGCCAGGAGCGGGGGCTGCGGAGAAGATTTGCTTCGTGCTACTGAACGTCTTTATCTGTTCGCTGAAGAATAGATAGATTAGCTCATGTCACCTAGCCTCCATACCAATTGTACCTACCGGACAACGTCGATACCTCTATCGTCACTGGCGTTCAGCTCCAAGACCATTTGTCGCATGTTTTTGTTTCCGTAGATGCGTCTGGCCAGAGCCAGAACAGTGGACGTCTTTCCGGTACCTGGGGGGCCGTAGAGAAGGAGATGTGGTAACCGCTAAAGAAACTTAGCATCAATTACATTGTGGTCATACAGACGGTACAACATACATTCGAGTCAACAAATTTGTTGATGGTCGCTAGAATGTCCTGGTGTCCGGAAACGTCTGCGAGAGTATCGGGGCGGTATTTCTCTACCCTAGGCCCAATCAGACTTGGGATGGATAGGGATTTGAGGCAGCGGGAGTTACCATGGCAGCGTATCCTGAGCCTCTACTGGCAGATTTGCAGCGCTCCTCTTGCCCTTCTGAGTGTTGGCGGAGCTGAATTCGATTGCGCTCTGAACAGCGGGCGCATCAACGTCCATCTCATCATCTTCGAAGTCAGACATGGTGGGCGGCGGTGTTGGTGCGGGGTTTTGGGCAGAAAGCGAGGAGGGAAAAGAAGCGCGACGATGATGCGGCTGCAGTCAGGCGGCAGACGCGAAGCGCGTTTGGACGTGTAAATTGGCTGCAAACAGGGCAAACTCAGCCCTACGGCGAGTCGGGGTCGGTCAGTGAGGCTGCATCATCATCATCCCCCCCCTCAACCGCCAGTCTGTCACAACACCCCGCAACACCATCAAGATGCCTGCCTATCACTCCGTCTTCCTCGATGAGCCCAACCAGCACATCATAGGCAACTTTGCCCTCCTCCCGCTCCGCACACGGACGCGCGGCCCGGCGATGCAGCTGCCCCCTCTCCCCGCCGACATCACCGAGCTCACTATCGAACCCTCGCACGAATCCTACGACCCCATCGACGAAATCGTTTCCCTCTTCCGCGCGAACACTTTCTTCCGCAACTTCGAGATTAAGGGCCCTGCCGACCGTGTGCTCATCTATGGCATTCTGTTCGTCAGTGAGGTGCTGGGCAAGATCAAGCCGGGCATGGCACGGAGAGAAGCGGAGAAGGCTGCCATGAATCTCGCCCTCGACAACAACTTTGCCATCCCGGGCGACGCCTCCTTCCCTCTCAACCAAGCTTTCGAGGCACCCGGAAACCGCCAGGATGCCGAGACCCTTCGTCAATACATCTCGCAGATGCGTCAGGAGATTGCCGCACGGTTGCTGAACCGGGTATACGCTACGGATGACGGCAACACGCCGAGCAAGTACTGGCTCAGTTTCACCAAGAGGAAGTTCATGAACAAGGCGTTGTAGGCGGATGAGCATCCAGAATGGCGATCAAATGTCGGCTTGCCGTGCTACCGGGAACATCGGCCAAATCTCTCTACGTTGCAGTCGCTGCAATGGGTTTCCTGTTTCGAGACGCGAGACGCCAGTCGGTCTTCATGAAGAAGCATCGCAAGAAGCCAGATCGGACGACTTGACTCTCCACATCAAATGATATCCAAATTAGAGACCCAACAGAAGCAAAGAGGAACGGATCAAGCATGTGGGTGGACGAGCCGAGTAACTAGAGAGAATTAACTGTATGTGCAAACCAAGCTCTTCTTTACCTAAGTGTCTCTTGAAAACTATGGTATTTATACCAATCGTAAATGCTCAACTGGTACTCCTACAAGTCTGCTACTACGAAGCCTTGTTATACGGAATTTGAGCTAGTTTCCTAATTGTGACTTTCAGTATGCTTGTCCTTGTCAAGGCATGAGCATCATTCAAGCATACCTTGATGATTGGCAAACTTTATAAATTCACCGCACCTTTTTCGAAAATTTCAGGTGTATGTAATGCGAAATTCCTTCGGAATATAACGTCCTTCACCCATAAACGAAGTTCACCGTTCAGCGAAGTCGACCAATTAGAGCCCAATTAAGAGCGTGTCGCGTGGGTCTCTTCGATTGGACGATTCAGGCTTTGATTGGCCAGCTTCGCTGAACGGTGAACTTCGCTCATAGGTGAAGGACGTTAGAAAAATAAAATGATAATCGCATTTCCCACGAACATGGGCGTTGCAAACATACCCTTGAAGACATCCCTAGCGACCAAATCCCTTGTGCTGCAAAAGACAATCGTCCCACAATTCACATCCAACCACAAATAAAGTTATCTAAGTTACTGCAAGCGACGAGCGGGCCGCGACGAATTCCATCGGGTCTCGCTAGTTGCAGGAGCCGGCGCGGAAGGAATTTCGTTTGCCTCCTGTGGCGAACTTTTGCGCGACGCATTTAAAAACGGACGGATGCCCACGTTCGCAGCGAGTTTGCGCCGGTTCCATGCACAGGCCAATACTATAGGTATGGTGGTGCGCTATATAAGCCTTTTAGCTAGCTTCCTGGAGTACAATATCCGGTGATGTGGTGTAGGTTAGTAGCTTCTGAGCTTCAATCACATCCGAATTCAACACTAACATCTGCCAGTGGTATCACGTAACGTTGTGGCCGTTCCGACCTGGGTTCGATTCCCAGCATCGCCAGTCTTTTCCTTTTTTTCCTTTTTTTTTTTTTTTTACCGACAGGTGGTGCAGGCGTGCGTCTGCCAGCAGCCGCACGGTTTCCGATCATCCTCAAATTTCTGCGACATGACAAGTGATGCCTTCCGTTTCGCCGAATAATAGTTGATCCTTCTAATTACTAAGTCTTCATGATCCACAGTCGGTGCTGAAACTTCCATCACAATCATTAGGATGGCTCTTATAGGTACAGGACCACCGTCTATATGTACATGGGAAATTGTTCTTTTTGCAACCATCTGGGCCGCAATCGACTTCTTCTTTGCATGGTTGTGTTGTCGGACAGACATGTGGTGTGAGCTGTCGCTGTCCAGTGCCCAGGCGTCATAGGGGAAACCCAATTGCAGCTGGACATATACCAACACCACCACTATTACAAGCACATACGACCATAGGTCACAGAGAACAAGGCATCCCGTTCGCTCTGCCAAATTTAAGCTGTGAACCGGCTGATTAGTAGTTAAGTGGGTGACCATTAGCGAATCCCAGCTGTTGTATGTTTTTGCCTTTTGGATGGTGGGTGACAGGCGGGTGAGTGGAATTTTTGCGTTTCTTCTTTTACTGGCGAGAGCGGTAGCGTAGTCATGAGATCGTGTTTGGAAAGCCAAATAGCTGTGCTCTTTGTCAGTTTCAGTGTTGCCCTTATATGAAACTTTTAGTATCCCTCAAGTGTTGCCTACAACAGGCGAGTCCTCTTGCTTGGTCATGTGTCGCGTTCAAGATACAATCCCATGTGGTACAGAAACATGGCCATACGGACATTTACATGTCTTTATCATGATCGAGATCCAGGCGCGAGGAACGGCTCAGGTGAGACCGGAGCGAACTGTGCATTGTCCAAGCTCTTTTCTGAATTCCTACTGAGACGTGCTGCTGGACGAAAGAGCGCGCGAAACTGTTTGTACCGTAGACGTGGAATTTATCGAGTGACGAGCACGCGATAGATGGTGAATATTGGGAAGTTCGGGCGGTTTCGGTGACTGCTGCAAAAAGATTCATGCGCGGCTATATCGGATTTATTGAGCCCCCGCGCTACTCACAACAGGCCCCAAGATCTTCTTTGGGCCCCCAACAGGTAAGTAGCATGGATCTTGCGAAGGATCCTAGAGTCTCATTGACTGAAACGCTTTGGCTCTGCTTCAGAAAACACGGGTTTCTGAAACTTGGTGGTTGAACATGGAACCATAAAGAAGCATCCAGTCGTGCCAGTGTCAGTTGTACCTATACAGGAGAGACCGAGGAAAAGCCCTTGGCAACGGGAATAATAAACAGGCATGCAATTTCGAAAAAGCTTTGGGCGAAGAGCAATCCCTATTTCCGTGGGATTATACGGACGACAGGTGTGGCTTCTATCCTAGGCTTAAGAGAGCGAGCTAACCAGCTATTCGTACGGATTACGGCTGGCGGGCAGCATGGTCAGGGCCTTCCGCGTGGCTGTACATGGGGGCGGTTGATTGCCTCGCGTCCAGAAGTGGGGGCCCTGCCAGACGTTCGAAGATGTCTCTTTGTGGTAGTGAAGGTGTGCAGCTATTGATCGAAGGTGCAGCGGCTTTGCGAATTGAATTGTGTGGGGTACGGCTCGCGCCATTGCAGGCTCCCGGCTGGTGAGGAGGGAGTCGTTAGGTGGTCTGAATTTTGGGCTTTGATTGAGATGGCCCCAGCAGATCATCGGCGATGAGCTACGTACGGATAGAGGCGACAGCCATGTGCGCATTCCCCTGGTACGAATCATTCGAGACTCAGTTTAGAAAACAAATGAGCAGTGACGTGTGGACGGAAAGAGGGTGCGACTCGGCTCAGGGCTCCGAGTGCCTTGGCACCATCCTTGCAATGCGCATCCTCGCAGTCCTCCGAGGCAACGCCCAATTTCACCCAAAAGTCCAAAGTCTGGCCCCCGACGGCGCCGGCGACAAACCAACAACGCCGCTGGCGACAGTTTCCGCAGCGGCACGGCATGGATGACGGGGCCTTGGGGCCATCGGCCCATCGTTTCGAGGCGTGCCGCTCGGAAAGGCGCATCCAGCTCCTGAAACTAGTCTGAGGTGAGCGACGCCTTCTCCAGCCAGCGCCAAATGCTCATCGGATGCATGATCGGCGCTTGGATCCCACAAAACGGGGTCCACGCCATGCTCTCTTACAGGTCGCCTGTAACATAAGGACTGTGCCTTGATCCTCCAGGCCCCCCGTGTCTGAGCCCGAGCAGGAGGTCAAAAACGTGGGTTCTATCTTGCGCAACCCTCCAGCTGAAGCTCTCGCAACCTGTGAATATATCGCCTTGGCCGCGAGCCAATTAACGTTCGCCTCGGGCTTCTGGAATGCTCTGATCTTCCTCGCTGTCGCCGCAAGCCATGGCACCTGCACTGCTTGCAGTGGATTACTATGTGCCGCTTGCTAACCGGAAGCTGACCATAGCAGCCTCTTCAATCACTCTTTTAGTACCTACCTACCCAATGCCTGCCTTGTCTGTCGCCATGCTAACTCTCCCAATAGGTTCTGGCCTGGTTAGCCGTTTCCCTAAGACTGTACACTCGCTACAAGATCCGTAGTTTTGGATGGGACGATGCCCTCGTTGCTTGCGCTGGTGTAAGACCACTATGTTTCCTACAATTGATTCAAGTTTCCAACTGACGTCGCGAACAGCTCTCAAGCATCGCTGGAACCATCTTCCTCCAAAATGGTACGTCTTCTTTCAACCAACCCATGCTTGCTAGATCTGACGTCTTCCAGAAATTCCTTACGGGCTCGGCCTGCATCTCAGGACCATGTTAATACCCAACAAAGAGGGTATGGGATTCTCCTATAAAACATTCGAAGGTTATCTTCTTGTAGGTCTTCTCCAACTGCTTCCTGTCCACAGGACATCATGGTAGCGCGTACTCACATCGTAACTAGTGGTTCTATCTTACCAACATTTCCTACGCTGCATCCACAACTCTCATTAAACTTTCCATTCTTGTCCAGTACCTGCGGCTCTTCCCAAGAGCCCAGCACAAAACTGTCAACAACATCTGCATAGTCCTCATTACCATCGTCGCATCTTGGGGAGTCGGTTATTTCTTGGTCGCCATTTTCGGCTGCAACCCCATCCACAAAGCTTGGAAACCTCTTCTTCCTGGAAAGTGTATCATGTTTGGCTCTACGGACATCCACTGGGTTTACGTGGCATACACTTCCCAAACAGCATCCAACATGTGCGTGGATATTCTGATACTATTGGTCCCACTGCCATCGCTTGTGAAGGCCACGCTTTGTCCGAAGCAGAAGCTGTGTCTCTTTGGTCTTTTCAGCATCGGCACTGTGTAAGTACATATGCTTCTTAGGTTTGTGACTGCAATTTACTAACGTTTCTTGACTAGTGCCGTCATCTGTTCAGCTCTCCGTCTATGGCTCGTCATCAAGTCGCGGGCCGGAACATATCCCACGCAAGATCCGCCCTGGTACGCGCCTCCGATCATTCTCATGTCATGTCTCGAAATCGACCTCGCCATCGTAACCGCCTCAGTGCCCATTTTTTGGCCACTCATCACCAACTTCGGCGCCGTCAAGATCAACGTCGTGCAAGAGGTCATCGTCAACAACGAAACCCGCAAAACGTGGTTTTTGGAGCGCACAATCGAGCGAGACGGCGCTACGAGCAGCACGAGGAGAAGCAGCGATGGCAGCGAAGTGAATCTGAAGCTGGCGGATTCGACGGCAGATCACCATCGCCAGTACTACGCTGATAGGGCGATCGCGGACATGGTTGTGGGTGGGATTGACAGGGAAGATGGGGAAGGCAGGTCAGCAGCGGCAGGCCACAGCGCTCAGGCTTGGTATGATCCCGTTGCTTTACAAACATTTCACAAAAAATAGTTATTTTTAATGTATTCAACCGCATTTCCAAATACCCAATACAGCAACATTGCACACTTATAAAAAGTAAATGACACAGTTTAACCATAAGCCTAAGGTTTAGGTTTTTACACTTATTCAAAGATCGGCATGCTATCCACAAATATCTATACTCGCAACAGTATGTAGTAGGTTCCGTGGCAAAGGGCAATTTAGCCGGTTATTCCAAAAAGCGCTAGCGTTCTGGGGTAAAATGCAGGGCCTCTTTTTATATATCTCCACTGTACGTCTCGATCTAGATCTTGCTTGATGATGTCACTCTGCATATTCGCGCAGCAACTCAGTATTGACGTCGAGGAGTGGGCGTGGGTGGTGGTTAAGGAGCAGGACGTGAGTGGTTGGGATGATTCTTCTTGTATCTATGGTTTTGTTCCGCTCTTTCAGCGGATGTGGAATTTCTTGTCGTGGTGTTGTCTTAATGCGTACTGATGGGTTGTATATTGGCCCCGGATAATTTGCGCACCCTCTCTCGATATTTTGCCTACACTACGTGATACAACGTGGAGAAGAGGTGATTTGCTTTGCACTATTAGATGTCTTATGTATTTATACCTTTATAAATACCTTTATACCCTTCGACTACTTTTTTTCTTAATTAAAAAAAAAAAATCTAAAAAAAAAAAAATCTAAAAAAAAAATAAATCCTTGTAGAATATTCCAGTGCTTTTATATATTTATACTTCAACACCTTCATAGAATATCCTAGTACATTCTATATATCCATCCTCTATACTCTTTTCGAATGCTCTAGTTAGAATTCAGATAAACTTTACACTAAAGTTTCACTCTTCTCTCCCCAGCTATTCGCAAACAACCAGCATGAATTGCCGAGCCACTATTCAAATACGAACAACAGTTTCACGCCACAAAACCTAATTAAGATGAAAGTCCTCATGGACCGAGATCCGAGGCAGTTGTTGCCGGCTCGCGACCGCATGAACGGCTCCGTAAGAGCTGGAAACAATCGTTTCATAGTAGTGTCAAGGCCTTTCTGCACCAGTATCAGACCCTGGCTTCACGGAGCTGAAATCATTCTGTGTCAGGTTACTAGATAGTGTCCGGCATCGGCGCCGATGACTGGTGTGGGATGGGTTTGGCTATCTATCTTAAACGCATTTTTTTTCTTCTTGACTACCTTTCAAATCAGGTCACTGTACCTGCCGAGTACTCCTTGAGTAGTTATACGTAGTTTTAATTCTACATCTATGCTTAACGTGCAACATATTGAATAGTATGTATGCATGAAGAGATAAAAAGATGCGTAGAAACAATAGTATCCTACGAAGACTCGAGAGTGTAAGATGAAAGCGCACAACAATAAGCTCTGTCCCTACGAAAAGTTCTGCATCTTTGTAAGATGAAGTGCTTCTACTGGAGGCGCACAAGACGAATTCAATATGGTGTCGCTAACAGCACTGTCCCTAAGATTTTTCCTAACTACAAAATGCAAAAAAAAGTCGACTAATTTGTGTTCACATTCTTCGCATGCGAAATGAGAGAAGAAAAAAAAAGAAGGATGATCCAGGAATTGAACCTGGTACAGTTGGATTCGCCGGGAATTGAACCCGGGACCACTCCCAATCAGGACGATCACAAGGTGTGATGATAGTGCTAAGGGAGTATCATACCACTAGACCACAAACCCGATGCCATTGCTGGCTGTTGATGAAAAATGTTTGAAATTTAACTTTTTTCTAGTGTAACAACGGTGACTGCATGTACATAATATTGAAACCTCATCGTATTCGCAACGCATACCCAATTCGCAACGAGTGTTATTGGAGGGAAGCTTGAGTCTTCTTGGCTTAAAGATCAACTTACAAGGAAATTTATATAGTCGATTTTACCCTACCGAATTCCGGGCCTCTCAGGCTATCCAACTCATTTCGAGCCATCTTCGACGCCAAGAAGAGACTTGCTCCTCGAGAACAGCCACCACAGTACCCCAGACACACCGGCTGTCTTGGATTTCCATTTGTAAATATTGGATTGGCTACGAATTCTCCCAGCGATTGACTTTACACGTCAACTACCCACTAGTGTCGCCTGGATGTCTCCTTTAGCATATCGGGTAGTTTTCTGTATAGGGTAATCTTGCCGACTCCGTCATCGAGGGGTCGAGGCTAAGTACCCCGCCAAATAATTGTTCACACTACAACAACAACCTCACCATGGAGTACGATACCAAGACGCGTAAGTGAACGTGCAGCCACTATCAGACCACCAGCTTACCTCCTCTAGCGCTCTATAACACCTCCGACAAGTCCTCCTTCGCCTACACGTCCGCCCGAGACCGCTGGCCTGTTATCCTCGTCCGTCCCCGCTGCCCCATGGCTCGCTCGCGATCCCGGTAGAGATAACTAACGTGGATAGACTGGCGCTATCGACGATGTCCACCGCGCCACCATAAAATCTGACGACCCTCAGACGCAGAAGGAGGGTAAGCAGATTGTCGAAGGCCTGGCGAAGCTCAAGTACGAGCTGCAGCATGACCGCCAATTGACCCCGCTCCCGGACGTCGGCGAGCCGGACATAGCTGGATACAACAAGGAGCTGGAGCAGCTCGGCGCACCCAAATGGTTCAATGTGCCGTGGCTGTACGCGGAATGCTACCTCTACAGGTAACCTCCCATTGCCTCGCACCATTGGGACGCTTAGAACATGATACTGACCTATACATATAGGCGCGTTAGCACATTGTTCAGTCTCTCTCAGAAATGGAAGAGCTACGATATCTTTTCCAACCAAAAGATGTCGACCTTCAAGTCCTCCCGTCCCGCCGTCCTTGAGCTCGCCGCAAGATACAAGGATCTCGTCACCCAGATTCAATCCGGAAACAGCAAGGAGTCGTCTATGTCTGCGGAAGAGAAGGAGGCTGCGGACAGGATTCTCTTCATGGAGATGTGCGAGATCTGCCTGTGGGGTAACGCGACGGACCTGTCGCTCCTGACGAACCTCACCTACGAGGACATCCAGAAGCTGCAGGGCTCAGAAGCGCGCAAGGCGGCGGAGAAGAACATCATCGCCAACGACCTGGGTGCAGCCTACGACGTTCTTCTGGCGGCCAAGAAGGCGGGGAAGAAAGAGCGCAGGCTGGACATCGTCCTGGACAACGCCGGGTTCGAGCTGTTCGTCGACCTGATCCTGGGAGGCTACCTGCTGTCGGCCGGCCTCGCCACCAACGTCGTCCTGCACCCGAAGTCGATCCCGTGGTTCGTGTCAGACGTCCTGCCCAAGGACTTCAGTGACCTGCTGAACGCGCTGGCCGACCCCCAGACCTTCTACACCTCGCAGTCGGACGACGACAAGCACGCCGAGCGGACGCACCCGCCGCTGTCAGACAAGGAGCTCGGGGAGCTAGGCTTCCTGTTCCAGAACTGGAGCGACCACCACGCCGAAGGCCAGCTCACCATCCGCCCGAACCGCTTCTGGACCGAAGGCGGCAGCTACTGGCGCCTTCCTAAGACGGCGCCCGAGCTGTACGAAGACCTCAAGACCAGCGAGCTCGTCATATTCAAGGGCGACCTCAACTACAGGAAGCTGACCGGCGATGTCTGCCCCACCCACTACCACCCCTTGCTTTCTTGCGTCTTTCAGCTACTGACCCGTCGTCGTACAGGCAATCTGGGACCCCACGACGTCCTTCCACGAGGCCATCGGCCCACTCGGCCCCAGGTCTGGCCTCCGTACGCTGGCGCTGCGGACGTGCAAGGCCGATGTCGTCGTCGGCCTGCCCGAGGGCCGCGACGAGGAGCTGAGGGCATCGGAAAACGGCGGCGGCAACGAGTCCCGCAAATGGGCTTGGAGTGGCAAGTGGGCTGTTGTCCAGTTCTGCGATGGCAAGGCTTGAGCCGGCCTTGTTGGTTGCCGCTTTGCTCCGCACCTCGGGGTTTACTGTACAATATGCTAGATACGCTTGCTAGAATAGAGCTTAGAAACAACCTCATGGCCCACATCAGATCCATCATCCACCGCCATGTGTGAGATATGTGAGCTACCCAAACCCAACAAACCCAACACAGTGGCACACTAGTTTCTCAACTTCCTTCGTCTCCATCCATCATCTACAGCACAGTACTGGTGGCACGAAGCAAAAATCCAACTCAACTCGTATCCATGATATGATAGCAATCCATTCAGCCCCCGGTACACCACAAATCTAGAACCCTACCTACCCACCTACGTCACTCCGCCCCCCGGCAAAATCCCCTCCCCCTCTCGCCAAAATAGAACGATCCCAATCAGCCCACTCACCCACCACCCCACACAACGCGCCCCCCAAATTGTCATCCTCTTCTAGTCAGCCTTTCAGGCCTCCAGAACCCACATGCCACCCGCCGCAGTAAACAGCAATAGCAACAACAAACAAACCCCCCTTCCATCCCTCGCTCCCCTGGCTACGCTTTTACCTTCTCTCCCAGAGCCGCTGCACCGCGCTGCGCCGCACTGCTCCGAGCACTGGCTGCTAAGCCTCCGCCACACCAGCGCTTCCTCCACGAGACGGCCAGAGCGGCCACGAGGCGAACAACCGACGCGCGCGCACGACACGACGCGACACGACACCCCGCCGCGCCACGCCTCGCCTTACGCAGCGCGCCGCGCCGCGTCGCACGAGCGAACCGCCCAGCCTGTCCCCTGATTCGATCCATTAGTCAGAAGGCTTCTTGGCTCTGGCGTCAGGGAGGGGAGTGGTGGTTCGATCGAGAGAGCGGATGAAGGATTTGCGATTGGAGCGAGGTTAGGGAGGTGAGGCTCTTTTCGCTTCGCCTTGTGAGGCGAAGTGAGGCGCGAGCGGGCGGGGGCGGGAGCGGGAACGGCCGCTGTGGCTGACGGGTGTGAGCGTGAGATCATACTGGGCAGCGGATATCGGCGTGAGTGAGATCATGGCTGAGATCGTGGGCGTTGGGGCTGAGAGGCTTGGGGGCGGGATGCTGTGTGTGGGATTGGGGGCGGGTGCCGGCGTGTTGGGTAATCGAACAGTTAGTTGGGTCGGTGATGGGGGCTGGGCCTAGACGAGGAGGAATAGAGTCGGATTTGGGCGCGGTAGGGAGAGCATAAGGGTTGGGTATCTGGACGCGCGCGTTATGAGAGGAAGGGGTGAGGTTGGTGCGTCGACTGGGGGTGAAGGGGAATTTGATGAACTAAGATCTGAGGCTGCATGAGATTACGATGCCTAGGGTTCCTGGTTGTTTGGCGTTTGGTTGAGTCCTTCGTAGTACGTGGGATGTGCCTCCGGGACATGTGAGACGTGAGTTTGTGTGCAGTGGCGCACCAGCAGGCTGCATGGGTTGGTTTCGGGCAGTGAAATATGAGTGCCCCTCGTGTTCGTGGATGATTGTCTAGACCCGTATCAAAAAGGGTCTGGATCATGACACCGGCCTCTCCAATGGCTGACGCGGACACGAGTGAGAGACCGCTGGGCGCTCGTGGGGCAAATCTGCGATACTGAACCCCCCACAGTGCGCTCTGGCTTCATGCGAAAGGTGCATGTTGCTATGCGCTGCACACAAGGACAACTCCTTGGTGTGGACCCTGACCGCACCATGTATTCAGCCCAGTGCCAAAGCGGGGTGCCACTCTTGAAGTGTGCAACGTTCGCGTCGACTTGCAGCATGATGTGCCATCAGGGCCCACGTTTCTGTCTCGTCCAATTCGGCAAATTCAAATAAAAAAGTCCCCAGCTCTTCTCCTTACCTGGCGTAAGCGAGCACCTGCAGAATCTCTTCTTGCGCCACGGACATAGTGACGCCGGCTAGTACCACCTCAGACAGCAAACCTCATACATCATACACCAAGCTTCTGCGGAAGTGTAGGCTTGTGGGTATCGCTGGCGCACACACGCATTTCGGGACCCCGGCTCGTGGAACATCAACCTCGTCACACGTGGACTGTGGAGCAGCTGAAACCGGCAGGGCTGTCCCGCGAGCGCTCGGGACAGCAAGGGATTTGGGTGGTGGAGCAAACGTATCAAACAAGGAGCTTTCCACGACCTGTTCTGCTGCTCGGGACGAAGACGAGATGGTGGATCGAGGCGACCAGGCCCGAGCGTTCGTTCTGTGAAGGTCTGGCCAGTCAAAAATACTACACACGAAGACGCAAGTGTTTGACTCTCTCGCTATGAGGCTCGCCCTGCAGCTTTGCTAGCAATAGCGTGCCATGGGCTTGCCGGCATTCCGAAGCTGAGCCCAAAGACATTGAGTTTCATCTCGGGTTTGTTGACGTGAAAAACTGCGACCAAGGTGTTGTCAACGCGCAAGGCGGCCTGCGCATAGGCTCGAGTTGGGCTGGAAGCAGGAAACTCCAGATCTGAAACCGGCATTTGGACGAAGACTTCCGCGCATCAACCAAAAAGCATGATTTAGCTTGCAGCGAGACTCCACATGGCGAGCGGGAACGCTGATCGATCTGCAACGGGTTCGTGTAAGCAGTTGGGAGAGGAGGGGAGAGCGGGCCTTGCGGCAGCCACCTCCAGACTCAATACTCTTAATTTCAACAGGAGAGGCGGAAGGAAGAGGTAGCCATGGCGCGCAGGGCCGTGGCGTCGCTGTGGAAAAGATGAAGCACGCCAGGCATAAAGCCGGGCAAATCTTGAGATTAAGCCTAATCGCCTAGCTTCAAGGCCTCGAGGCCGCTACGACGTTTCGACTCGTTGCCAATTTCGGAGCAGTTGCCCAGACGTGTGCCGGCTATCGGGCCGGTTCCTTCACGGTAGCCTCAAGCCGACAACCGCGGGTGATGAACAACATTGCGCCGGTATCGCGATGCTAAGGTCGTTATAGGCACAATAGCATGGTTGCCGCTATGGACATGGTGCGCGCCCAACCAAAACTCGTCGAATCAGGACGGCAAGAGCAGCCTAGTTGGCTAAATCGAGAGTAGCCCAACTCTTTTGTAGCAACGTGAAACTCGCTCTGTCTGAATTCAGGGTCTAAGTGGTGGATATCCTAGCTCTTCATCGTGATGCGTTTAAGATTTTTTGGTCAGGCCTGTGTGGGGGTAATGTTCCTTCGTCGCCGAATAGGGAAAGATCTTCCTATAGCTTCCGCGCTTGAGAAGCCAAACTTTGCCTACGTCGACTGGGATGTTTGAGTGTGGTGTTGCAGTGGACAAATATCTGCTCGTTGCCAAGAGCTGACGCTGCGCTGCGCTTCGATATTACCACACCGGTCAACGAGCAGGCCTGCTGACCGTTGCTCTTGAGCAAGACGTTGCAGCTAGGTACTGCGCTGCAATGCGACAAAGCTCCGTCCTGCGCAGTTATAGCGCAGCAGTTAATCATTGCTCACGAGAGTCAGAAGGAAAGGGCAACGTATGCCGGTGCAGCTCGTCATGCGAGCCATGCCCTTTTACAATAGCGCGCCGACTCGGCCCATGAATGCGCGCACCAAAGCCAGGTTCATGCCTTCAGGCATCAACCTGAATGACGAGCCTGACTCCGTCAGTGCCAGTGTCGCTCGCGGAGCTTTCGCACACTGCAGCCTGAACTCCGAGGCCACCGGCAACTGGGTGCGGTGCATATGCGGCCACCTGGTCATCATGTTCTCCGTCCTGCACGACGGAGTAAAAACCCTGAGGCGGACATTCATCGCCTGCAGCCCAACTCTCCGGCCCTGCATCTCCCACACTGTCTCCGGATCTGCATTACCGAGCTGCATAGGCGCGGTAGTGTGGTGGTGATGCGGGCGATGCGACTGGTGAAGTGAGGCGGGTTAGCGCTGCAGTGAGGTAGACGTGAGTCGTTGCGAGCCGCTGCGAGCGGGCGCCCAACGCCTAGCGAGACCGATCCCTGTGATGACTGCGCGTTTGCTCACTCATTGGAAGAGGCAGTTGCGCCGGGTAAATGTGCTATGGAAAGGGCTGAGATCGTCAGGGATGCTTTGGCCCGCGACCGATCGAAGATGCGTTCCGTGGACGCGCGTGGGCTACCAGATCGTCGTTTGGCTCGTCTCAGTCCTCCAAAAAAATCAATAGACCTAGCCCATCGATCATGACGGTAAGGGTTGTCCGGCCGTCGGGGTCGGTCGATTGACTCCATACCTTGACACCGGCCGGGGTGGTAGACATTGTCGGGTGCGCCGTCCCGTGTGCGCGGGCGCCCAATTTCCCCAAAAAGACGAAAGTGCGGCGCAGTCGACCGGGTAGTCGGATTCGCCCAAAACCGCCCCGGCACCAACTTACAGATGTCGGGGTTGCAAGGTGTTGGTGGCTGAG
Source organism: Aplosporella prunicola CBS 121167 (assembly GCF_010093885.1). Lineage (NCBI taxonomy): Eukaryota > Fungi > Ascomycota > Dothideomycetes > Botryosphaeriales > Aplosporellaceae > Aplosporella > Aplosporella prunicola. Next base: position 313,375 of record NW_022983538.1, read on the forward strand.
TGGCACAGGTCTTGTAGCAGACCTGCCCTTTTCGGCATCTAGCGCCTTGCGAGCAGACGGTAAGACCGAAGGATCTAGGTGGAACGGGCCTGGCCGGGCAGATCTTTTAAAACAGGGGGCTACATCTGGTTGATCGCTGACCTACGAGCAAATAGACGCGTCTCTGAGAGCAGCTTGCAAGTGCGTGTCGATACGGGTAGCGCATCTAACAATACGTACTGTGAAGCGGGGCCACAGGGTCCAGCCCGTTACGGACTCTCCAAAAACAAAAAAAGCAAAATGAAAAGTGACGATGTTCAAAGGAAAACATTTTGCACCTACTAAAAACCTCGGCTCTAGACTTTTGATCGTCGAGGTAGGGGGTTGCGGTTCCCCGGTCCCTGCACTCGAATCCCGTTCCGCTGACGGGGGTTGGCGGACTAGGACTTGAAGGGACCTCTCTTCGTACTCATACTCCCCCCGACGCGCCTGAGAGCGGGTGAGGTGACGGCGGGTTGGCCTCCGGGAAGCTACTGAGGCCAGGATGCGACCAATGGAGCGTTGGCGCGGGCAGAGCGCGATTGCCACTCCATGAGCCACGGCAACCGCAACCGGATATTGGACTACGTTGGTGTATTAAGGGACAGCAACGATCAGTGGACAGGCTCAGTCCCCAGCTCTTCAGAATGAGTGAAGCCCACCTCGCCATGTGTGCAATGCCGCTCGCCAACGGCGATTGACGAGGACAGTGTTCACGACATTGCGTGCAGCACCACGCGCGGCCAGCCCCACGACATCCCCACAATCTTGACCGGTGACAGATCTGGATTAATGAGGGGTACTCTTTCCGCCGCACTGTCGCTCGGGACTTTGATGCGCTCAGACCCTGGCCTTCGGTGGCCGTTGCTGGATGTGGGTCTGGCGGGCCCTCTCAAGCTTTGTGCTTAGTGATTTTACGGGCGGAAGTGATGGAAGAGCCACCGTCGTTAGGGCTACTGATGAAAATAGAGCGCGAACGGCCGGCCAGAGCGGTCTTTTTGTTGCTTTTTTGTTATTGTCAACAAGCGAAGAGGAGGGCCATGACGTTGACGGGACACGTCGCTAAGTTCGGCAGCCGGCAGTTGGCGGAACAGAGCGTTATTCTTTCAAGTCATCGAGATCAGATGTGGAGTTCGGCTTTGTTTTTTTCGCATTGCGAAACCGCAGGCTGGCACGCCATGGACGACTTCGGTGTTTATCTGATCCCGGCTGCGATGTTTTTTCGAAAGATAAGATCGCCAGCCAAGGCATCCCACCAATGGGCGAAGGCGATCGTCAGGAACGATGCCCTTCTTGTATTCAGGACGCCAGGAACAGTGGAGGGGGCCCTGAATCGATCCCCGTGAAAATCTGCGTGGCTGCTTTGGTCGTCGCTTGAGCCTTTGCCAGGTGGCAGCAGCAGCGACGAGAGGCGTCCTGCATAGACGAGGCCCTTGACATCACAGGCTGAACAATGATGCGGGCTTGCTGCAGGAACCAGACACCCGTGCTTCTTCGGAGTTGATTAGCGTCGATAACGACTGGGGTACAAATAGCTCCACAGCTGATGACGGGCAGTAGGACAATCAAAGCGGCTGGTTCGATAATCGGCGGACGCATGAGCGGCCAGCCGTGGTTGGACTGTTCCTGCGTCGGGACTACAATACAGCTGAGATCAAGTGGGCGCATGCGCCGTGGGCGCTACGGTCGACGGGGACGGGACGGGGTGCCGTAGGGTTGCACGCAGCGCGTGTCACTGCTGCTGCTGCTGCTCGTTCGCGCGGGCGATGGTCATGCTACTGTAAGGTAGAGGCGCGCGAATGGTGAGACGCATTGAATCGATTGAAACGATAAGCGCACTGGCCCCATGGTTGGACGTGTCGCACGGCAGCAGCAGCCGAGAAGAAGAGAGAGAGGAAGAGAGAGAGTAGTGGGAGTAAGAAGAAACTCGTAGTGAAGGATGTAAAGAGGCCCAGAGGAACGCGGGGCACACAAGGTGAAACCGGGCGTGGGAAAGGTTGATCTACACCCCGCCCCGACTGTTTCGTCGCGGCGCCGACGCCCCGAGGTAAGAGCGGTTCCTCCCCCTGCAAGGCAAATTGCGGCAAGCGCAACGGCGCTCTCGCTCGCTCCTGTCAGACGACGCATGTCTTCACGCCCCCCCTGTGAGCCCACTTGCACCCCCAAGCCCCGTCGCCCGTAACGGATCTGCAGTGCCACGAGAATCGCCGCTCGCCATAATACCTTTTTGGCCCCGTGCTCGGCCATGCTCGCTGAGGCAATAGCCCTTGCTTTTATCCCCCTCTCGGCCCTGAGCCATATATCCCACCCCCCGCCGCCGCCGCCCTGTTGTTTCGACCCTCGCTCGCCCATAACCACTGTCCAACCCGCCCCCACGGCTGACGTAGTAGGTAGGAGCAGGTACGTTGCATCTGGTGATTGTCTGAGCATCTCGCCTATCTTCCTCATTGTTGCTGCTGCTATCTTTGCTTTGCCGCGAAATTGCCCCCGTCCACGGCCCCTCCCACGGACCTGGATCCTGCACGCCCTCCAGCCCAGAGCTCCATCCAACTAATTTCCTTCCCAGCTGCTCTTAGCTCCGCTCCGACTCCACAAGACCCTGCGACTCCCCGTCCAGCCCACTGCCATACCACGATTCATACGTCCCGAGTCGCGACCCTCTGCGCGACTACTTCAAAGCTCCGGGGCCTTTTCCGTTTCACAGGGGATCTCTTCCGCTGCAGCGCAGCTTTGACAGACCACTTCCGGATCAGCCGTCCGTCCTTTCTACCATGCAACTGTTTAACAAGAACAACCCTCCTCCCAGACCACGACAAACTTCCATTGACGCACAACTCGAGGACTCAAGCCTAGACCTTTCCTTGTCCAATCAGGATCTACCATCCCCGCCAGAGCGCCTCGCGAAGGACCTTAACGTCAGGAGGAACTCACTGTTTACCCTTCGCTCCCGGAGCAATACCGGCGGCTCAGGATCTTCCACCAAGATGTCTTCCAATGACGAGACAAGCCAGTTTGCGCGCCGGGGTTCCAAGGACATCTCGTCGGCCCAGTCCGAGTCTCTTACGTCAAAGCAAAAGGCCTTGTTCCAACGCAGCAAGATATTGAGACGTCAGAGCAGCAAACTCACCGCCACCGCCGGTATTGAGGAGATTGACGAGGCCAACAGTGGAAGAAGAGGTTCTATTTTCAGCAGGGAACGCAAGAAAAGCAACTTCGAGACTCCTGAGCAATGTGAGTTAATACGTATTGTCATGTGGCGGTGCGACGCGTGTACTGACTTCTGTCTCAGTTGCCCTCAGGAGGCGCCACATCTCAGGCCCTTTTGATTTCCAGCACCTGACACACACTGCGCCTCAGCAGCTTCCCACGGACGACCACATCAGCCACAATGAACTCGTTGCTGAGTTCTGGGCGCACAGGGCGTCCCAGGTCCCCAATCGGGAGTTGCGCGGCATCAAGGCTGAGGATTTGAACTCTTCTGAGCCCAAGGCTGAAAGTGAATCGCCTGCCAGTACTCCCCCTGTCGCCGGACCTCAGTCTTCAACCGACTCCATCCCCGAATCCCCTTCACCTAAGTCGAGTGCCCGCCCTGCACGACCTATTGGAAGCTTTTCTCAACCGATCCCGCCCAGTTCCCCTAGGTCCCAGAACACCAACACCGTACCCCCCAGGATGTCTTCGCGCCTCGCCATGTCACGGGGTGAGGACACACCTATTGCACAGGCATATGCCGCCGCTGGCCGTAGAGGCTCCGGCCTGTGGGGATTGGACGCACAGCAGGGTTACACTCGTGCCACCGAGTCTTCCGAGGATGTAGCCCAGATCCACGCCGTCACCACGCCGGACGAAACTGCCATTCCCGCCGTGTCTCCCGCGTGGGCCGGTACTGACTTGGAGCACATCGCAGAGGAGGAGGAAGGTTACTTTGGACGCCGGTCCTATGACAGGAACGTCAACAATTACTCGCCTTCGTCCGATATGTCGCCCACCCAGAAGCCCGCGCAAACCAACGAGAGTCTGCCCATGCGCTCCCTCGACCCATCCAGCGTCCACGAGCAGTTGAAGTCCTTCGCAAACTCTCGCTCGAACAAGCCTCGTCCCCTATCGCAGATGTCCGAGACACTTGGCGCACCTTTCGAGCCCAACAAGGTCGTCCCTACTCCCCTAGAGTCTGCTACGCTTGGACCCTCCGTTGGAGGAGCCTCTGCAGCACGTTCCTTGAGCCGGACGCAGGCCGTCAGGAGACGCTCGACGTTTTTCAAGTCTTTCGACACCAATTCCTGGGAAGACGATATCGACTACTGCTATGAGATGGCTGCGGAGGCTGATTGCGACTTCGACTGGGATCGTAAGTCTGCTGAAGGAACCGTGGAGCGTCGCAGCCCTATGGTTGCCAACTTCCCTACGGTTATGGAGGAGCAAGAGGAGGATCTGTTCAGCCCCACGGAGAGAGGTCTTGAGGTCGAGGAGACTCGGAAGCTCAAGAAGCCCTCGTTCCCTCCGGGTTCATTCCAATCTTCGCTCATGGCTCCAAGCACCACCTCGGTCCCAGACCTTGACTACAGGTCTGGCGTTTCCACTTCGACCAACAGCCTGAACACGCCGATTGATAATTACTCAGCCATCCCCAATAAGAAGCTCACTTCCGGTTACACGCCTTCCGCCGAACCTGAAGGATTTGTCTACACCCCTTCTTTACTTGTTCCCCAGGACTTCAAGGAACAGGTGTCGAAGGAGACCATGTATGATGATCTTCTGAACGACTACGGGGAGACGGATCGTCACTACCCATTGCTTCACTCCCGCTCGGAAAACACGCTGAGCATTGCTGAGTCGACGTTCAGTGGTCCCTCCAGGAACAGCATGGGTAGCTCCTATAACAGCAGCCTTCGTTCTGCCTCGATCTCCTTGACCTCCCCGAACCGTCAGTCTTTGAGATGCTCGACTGGCTCGGTGCCCGAGCTCGTCCACAGCCGCAAGGCCCGCCGCACTATGGACATGATGGTCGACCAGTTGTCGCACCAGGTGGCCGAAATTTCTCACCTTGGAGATGAGCAGGATGATGCCAACCCGACGACCGAGCAGCAGACCTTCTTTGCCGACGAGGAGACGGACGCCGAGGACGAGCCTTGCCCGCCCCCGACCGTGAGCCAGCGGAAGTCGGCCAAGCCTCCGGCGTCGCCTCAGCATGAGCGTGCCTCCTCGGACGGCGCCCACAAGATGCTCAACTCTGCGCAGGCTATGGCTAAGGCGCAACACCAGCGCACGTCGAGCATGGTGCCTGGGACTGGACGTAGGCCTAGCAAGCCTTACACCCTCTCTCTCTTCCCTACGCCGCCGAAGGTCTAGGCTTCTCCTTCAACTTCAGCCTCGCATTCCATTGTATACACCTAACCATGGGTATATACTTGCGTTCCTGTCCTTTTTCCTTGTTCTTGTCAATACTTTTGTGTTTTTGTTTTCCTAAGCAGTCGCAAGCATCTCCTTCTGTTTTGAGTGTTCACATGGCGCGCTAGCTTTTTTGAACGCCGCCACTGCAAGTTTTCCCTTTGTAGTTTTCCAGTCTTTGTTTTTGTTTCAGTTGTCTCATTGCTCTCCACTTCGAGCATTCTCATGATGCTATGTATAAGTATTTTTTTGACGACCAGGGTCGCCAAAGGAAAGGCGGATAGGGAGGGGGTTCTTTGGGACTTTTGGGTAGCAAGTGGATGGTTGGTCGTCGGTCACCCGTTTCAAAAGCGATTTCGTTGTGTTTGGGAGGTGGGGATGGGGTTTTCTGGGAGGGAAGGGACAGGGGAGCTACAATACCTGGTTTTTTCTTTATTTTATTGGTTTCGGGGGCTTGCATATTGTTTGCATCTTTTTTCCTCTCTCTATCTCTCTCATCTTTCCTCTTGCATTTGTTCGCATTAGAGGAGACGGAGTTTTTCTGGCGTGTTGTTGTCTCTTTGTTTTTTTCCTTTTTTTTTTTTTACCGGAGGTGGGGGTGCAGGAAGGCTTTGGGGTTTCGCGGCAAACTTCTGTTCTGCGAGACGCAAAGCCGGGCTTTGTGCTTTGTGCTTTATGCTTTGGATTCTTGAGCTTTTTTTTTTTTTTTTTTTTTTTTTTTTTTTTTTTTTTTTTTT